>NW_008338997.1:178448-192446 GCF_000622305.1 Nannospalax galili | reverse complement strand
TTGTCAAATGCCAGGGTGACCCATTGTCAGGCACTACTATTAAATCCAGAAAAGATCAAGTTTGGTAGCCCTGCCACCCTAAACCCCACCACGCTGTTACCAGCCACCGAGAAAGGCACTGAGATTCCCCATAATTCCCAGCAAATACTTGCAGAGACACGCACACTGCTACCAGCCACCGAGAAAGGCACTGAGATTCCTCATGACTGCCAGTAAATACTTGCGGAGACAAATGGAACCAGAGAGGACCTCACTGACCAGCCCCTAATAGATGCAGATGCCACTTGGTATATGGATGGGAGCAGCTTTCTACGAAATGGTGAGCGTAAGGCGGGTGCGGCAGTGGTCCACGGAGAAAAGATAATTTGGGCCCACGCCTTGCCGGCTGGAACATCAGCCCAGCAAGCTGAATTAGAAGCTCTAACTCACGCCCTAAAATTAGCAAAGGGCAAAAAGGTCAACATTTACACCGACAGCCGCTATACATTTGCCACTGCCCATATACATGGAGAAATTTATCGGAGGCGGGGACTCCTCACCTCAGCTGGTAAGGACATAAAAAAAACCAAAAACAAACAAAAAAAAACAAACCAATAGTGGCCCTTCTACAAGCCTTGTACTTGCCAAAACAGGTCAGCATAATTCATTGCCCTGGGCATCGACGAGACCAGGGGCCAATTGCTCGAGGCAATTGGATGGCAGATGAAACTGCCCGTCAGGCAGCAGAAGGTACCTACATTCTTTACACACATGCAGACCTTAGGCTGAGATGGAGAGACAGGAAAAGGAGGCAGAAGCTCTTTTTATTTACACTGAACAAGACTTGGAACTTGTTCAGAAGCTTAATGCTACCTTGGATCCTGAAACCAAGATGTGGAGATAACAAAATCGTACCATACTGCCCCGGGAAGCAGCACTTGAGCTAATCTCCCAACTCCACCAGTGGACACATTTGGGACACAAGAAACTAAAAACACTGTTAGAAAGAGAAGAACAACACTATTACTTCCCAGACCTCAACCAACTAGTTCAGAAGGTAGTGGGAGATTGTGTCTCATGTTCCCTGGTAAATGCAACTAGGTCAAAGGTCCCATCTGACAAGAGAGAAAGAAGGACACGACCAGGGACTAACTGGGAAGTAGATTTTACTGAAGTACTTCCAGGAAAATATGGTTATAAATATCTTTTAGTGTTTATAGACACTTTTTCAGGGTGGGTTGAAGCTTTCCCCACCAAAAATTGGGGATTAATTGGAAATTACATTGTGCTTACAGACCCCAAAGTTCAGGACAGGTAGAAAGAATGAACAGAACCATTAAAGAGACCTTAACCAAATTAGCTCTAGAGACTGGCACTAAAGACTGGGTACAACTCCTACCTCTAGCCTTATTTCGGGCTAGAAATACTCCTGCTATACACGGCTTAACCCCCTATGAAATCCTTTTTGGAGGACCGCCTCCTGTCCTTGATGTAACCTTGTCCCCCTTGCCCTCTTCTTTTGATAACCCCAGCCTGAAAACAAGACTTCAAGCCCTTCAGATTATCCGGAACCAGGATTGGAAGCCTTTGGCTGCTGTCTACCGGCCTGGGAGTCCACAAACGCCTCACTCCTACCAAATTGGAGATCAGGTGTACGTGAGAAGACACAATGTAAAGACTCTTGAACCACGGTAGAAAGAACCCTACACAGTTCTCCTGACTACACCCACAGCCCTTAAAGTAGACGGGATCTCGGCTTGGATCCACGTTTCTCACGCCAAAAGAGCTCTGACCCAGGAGGACTCTGTGCAGCTCTAGGCAAAAAATGTTGTTTCTATGCTGACAACTCAGGGGTTGTTAAAGATTCTATGACTAAACTCCGCCAGAGATTAAATAAAAGACAAAAAAACCCATAAATCCAAACAGGGATGGTTTAAAGGCTGGTTTAATAAAAGCCCCTGGTTAACTACCTTAGTATCCACTCTAATAGGTCCCCTAGTAATTCTTCTCCTTCTTTTAACTTTTAGACCATGCATCCTCAATAGACTGCTACAATTTATCAGACTGACTGTCAGTAACTCAGGCTCTGGTTCTTACTCAGCAATACCATGCTTCAAAAGAAACAGATCTATAGATTTTAGGATTAAAATCTTACTATGAACAGAAGATCTATAGATTTTAGGATTAAAATCTTACTATAAGAAAAGGGGGGAAATGATGGACCCAAGTTCCCCCAAATGATGGACCCAAGTCCCTCCAAAATGATGGATTTAAACTAAAATCCCCCAGGCCTGAGAAAAACTGTACAAGGAAGTAAAAATGAAAAATAATTCTAACTGCTAAGAACAAGCTGAGCTGACCTTTTTCATGCTCCCTGCCCAAGCTGGAAATCATCCCAGAAATGCTCCCCTACCTCTGCTTGGCACATAGCCGCTGCTTGTAGTTTTTGCCTTTAAAAAGAAGCTTGTGAGCTGATTTGGGGCTTCTCTTTCTGGAGGCCCGTCTGCAGATGTAATAAATCCTCATGCTTGTTGCATCTCCCGATTTGAGGTCTGAGTTACTGGGGTGTGACCTCCCGTGAACGTTGGGTACCCCGGTCTGGGGGTCCAACAAGGTGACCCTCACACAGGCTTGGTCCTGCCCTCCCTGGAGAATGGACTGGAACTGTGTTTTGTGTGTCTCATGATTTTAGCCCATGGTAGCTTATAACTCCTTATGTAGATCAGCTGGCCTCAAGGCCTGCTTCTGCTTCCCAAATGCTGGGCCACTTCACCCAGACTTTTTTCTGGCTTAAGAAAAAAATGCTTTGGGGGCTAGAGAGATGGCTCAGTGGTTGTGATTTAGAGCACTGGCTGCTCTTGCAGAGGACCCAGGATTGGTTTCCAGCACACACAAGGTGGCTAACAATCACCTGTAAGTCCAGTTCCAGGGGATCTGGCCTTCTGGCCTTGATGGGCAATGCATGGACATGGAGCACTTACATGCAAGCAAGACACTCATACACATTTAAAAAATACAAATAAGCTGGGCATGCTAGCACACACCTTTAATCCCAGCACTTGCAGTAAAGGCAGGTGAGAGCTCTATGAGATCAAAGTCAGACTGGTCTATGTAGTGAGTTCTAGGTCAGTTGGGTCCACAGGGAGATGTTCTTTCAAAATCAAAACAAAACAAAACAAAACAAAACAAAAACAGGGACTGGAGACATGGCTCAGTGGTTAAGAACACTGACTGTTCTTGCAGAAGACTCGGGTTCAAATTCCAGCACCCACATGGCAGCTAACTGTTCCTAACTCCAGTTCCAGGGGATCTGACAGCCTCTTCTGTCCTCTGGGTACACAACACCAGTGCACTCACCTACATGCAGGCACATAAATAAATAAATAGCCAGGTGTGGTGGCACATGCCTTTAATCCCAGCACTCAGGAGGCAGATCTCTGAGTTCAAGGCCAGCCCGGTCTACATAGTGAGTTCCAGGACAGCTGGGGCTACGGGGAGACCCGGTCTCAAAGACCAATAAATAAATAAATATTAAAAACAAAAACAAGCTGGGCGTGGTGGCGCACGCCTTTAATCCCAGCACTCTGGAGGCAAAGCCAGGCAGACCTCTGTGAGTTCAAGGCCAGCCTGGTCTACACAGTGAGTTCCAGGATAGCTGGAGCTACTGGGAGACCCTGTCTTGAAAAAGACCAAAAAGAAAAACAAAATTTAACCCACTGAACCCTGTTGCCAGTCATTTTTGTTTTCTAATTGTGTGCGTGTACATGTGTGCACACCTGCATGTGGACACCTCAGGTGTTGTTCCTTGGGTGGTTTCCATCTTTTGTTTGTGAGGCTCTCAACTTCCCTCCAGAGAGACTAAGCTAGTTGGCCAGCAAGCCTCCAGGGATCCACCTGTCTCTGCCTCCCATCTTACAAGTGTGCCAATATTTCTTTTATACAGTTTTTGGGAATCAGAACTCAGGTCCTCATACCTTCAGGCCAGTGTTTTAGGAACTCAGCCATCTCCCCAGTGCCCTTTTCATTTTTGAGACAAGATTTCATACTGTTGCCTTATAGCTTTGGCTAGCCTGAACTATGTAGCGTAGGCTGGCCTTGACATCAAGGCAATCCTCCTACCTTGGAGTCCCAAGTGCTAGGATTGTAGGCATCAACCACTGCACACAGCTTTGGATAGCTTTTTAAAAATTTTTATTATTTTCATGTATATGCATGTATTGCCTGCATGTAGGACAGAGCACCCATCGTGCAATGCCCGTGGAGGTCAGAGGAGGCTGTCAGATCCCCTGGGATTGGAGTTACAGACAGTTGTTTGTTAGCTGCCATGTGGGTGCTGGGATTCAAACACGGGTCTTCTGCAAGAACAACCAGTGTTCTTAATCCATCTCTTCAGCCCCTGGATAGCTTTCTAAAAGTTATTTTATGGGGGCTAGAGATGGGTCAGCAGTTGAGAACACTGACTACTCTTGCAGAGGACCCGGGTTCGATTTCCAGCACCCACATGGCTTCTACGAACCGTCCTTAACTCTAGTTCCAGGGGAATCTAACACCCTCTTCTGACCTCCTCAGCATTGCACGACACGGGTGCACCTGGATACACGTAGGCAGTAAGGCCAGAAGATGGTGTCAGATCCTCTGGAAATGGAGTTATAGTTAGCAACCATGTGGGTGCTGAGAATGAAACCCGGGTCCTCTGCAAGAGCAGCCAGTGCTGTCAACTGCTGAGCCGCTCTCCAGCCCCAGCTGTGGATAGCCTTTCAAGTGAACATTACAAAAATTTTTGTGTCATGTTTGTGTGCACACTAAAGTGCCTATAGAGGTCAGAGAGCAACTTCCATGCAGTGCTGGGGACAAAACCCAGGGCATCCCACACGCAAACAAGCATTCTATGGAATAAGCAGCATACAGCCCTGGTGATCTGTGTTCAACAATCACACAGTGTCACGTTTACGGATCTGTTGTGTAGCAGTGTGTAGAAGCCTATCCAGATCCTGCAGAGGGATGAGACTCTGAGACTTCACAGAGGAACAGGTGTGTATGTGTCTATGTGGTCTTAGTGGAACACTGTGATGGGAGGTAACACATGCCATGGAAACTTTTAGACCCTCACTGGCTATTATCCTAGCAATAAGGTCACCAGCACCCCATATTCACCTAGTTTTCCAGTTTTAAGGTCAGGCTCACCCACCATCGCTGGGGCTCCCGGAGGACCTAGAGACCTGCCTTCTCCTGTCTAACCCACACCCCTTTTCAAGACATTTCCAGATCCCAGATCAGGTGCCAAACTGAGGACTCCCGAAACCCAGGTAGGGTCTTAAGAGTCTTGGGCCAAGAGGCTCACTTTCAAGTCCCATTTTTGAGGTCTGTGAAATGGGAGAGAACTCCTTAGTCCCTTCGGGGTCAGGAACACTCAAGAAAGGCCTGGCCAGGCCAGCAGGACACAGTGGAAAGGCCACCCATAGGCCAGGAGAGATGGGGCCAGATAGGCTGTGACCAGACCTCAAACCAAGGGCAGCTTGGGAGATCAGAACTAGAAGGGCCTACATCCCTGACCTGTCACCCCACACAGCCTACGTGTCCTGAGTCCCTATGACACCTGGCCGTGTACATGGTACTGAGTCAAAAGTGTACCCATGTTGAATCTCTTTACTCTTTTCTTTTAAAATCAAAACTTTCCTAGTTTCTATCTCTCAGATGAGAAAAGATGCATGTTCTAACATTCCAGGGGTGGACATTTATGTTCTGGGCAGCAGCTCTGAAGAGGGACTGGTTGCTGTGTCCATTAGAGAACAGCTGAGAGAGGGATGGGCTCCTCTCACTGTTGTGCGGACAGGTGGGATGTAACTGTACAGTGAAGTAGAGACATGGGGGCTTGTTTCTCATTAGCAGCTTCTGACTTCAACATAAGAGAGATGTGGCAATTCTTGAGGCAGGGTCTTTCCTTGGCCACTGTGCATATGACACTGGTGAGCTTCCGGGGGAATTCTGCCTGCCTCTCATCTCACCCACAGAAGTGCTGGGGGTAGATGTGCACCATGTGGTTCAGAGGATGGAACTCGGGCCATCAGGCTCCTGTTGCAAGTGCTTCTACCTGTTGAGCCATCTCTCCAATTCAATTTGATTTTTATGTTTTTGTGTGTACATGTGCATGAGTGTAACGCCTGAGCATGTGGAGGCCAGAGGTCTTCCACTTAATATGTTGAGGAAGAGTCTCTCAAGTTGAGCCGAGAGCTCAGTCTGACTTGTTTATGTGGGTGCTGGGGATACAAACTCCGGTCCTTGCTCTCTGTTGAGCAAGAGCTTTGCCCACAAGCTATCACCCCAGTTTGTCTTTTGCTGCTGGTCTGTCACCTTCTGACAAGAAGGAGCACAGGGAGGCTGGCTGTGGTCTGTCATTGGTTTAATTTATTACTGTCTGACATCCAGTGACACTGACATGCCTGCGGGGCCTGTGACCACCAACGAGTTGGCCCTGTCCAGTAAAATACAGTACAAGGAGTGGATAGCATGTACTGCATCCACACCGAGCTATAGTGACAGGGGCTGTGGGGAGATCCCATGCAGTCCCCTCTCTAGACAGTTAATGCTGGTACAGACGTGAGGCCAGGACAGGGCCAGACACAAACAGGCTACTCTTCTCTGCTGCATAAATATGGAAGATTGCTTGTTTACAGTTCCTCAAGTCTGAAACTACACCTGCTGCTACCCGTTACTGCTAAGGGCTACTCTGACTCAGCTCGGACGAGGCTGGGGTAAAGACTCTGGAATGTCTGGTTCAGTCTTCCTCGCTGCCACTTCCTGAGCGGTCCTGGAGGGGAACAGGGGGACAGAGGGACAGAGTGTGAGTCAGCTGTGTACTCTAAGCCACATCTTTCCATGTCATGGCTGTTCCAATGTCCCAGAAGGGCCTATGGATCTCTAATCCCAAGGAGACATCAGAAAGAAAACAGCAACCCAAACAGGACCTGCCCTGCACATAACAGTCCTGACACCACTGGATACCGTGTGTGCATGAGCAAACAGGTTAGGGAAGAGGCAGGCCACTGCAGATTCCCGCCAGGCTGCTAGCTCTTTAGAGCAGCACTGGTGTGTACACATGTCCTGTTACTGTAATTTTCTTTCTTTTTATCTCTTTTTTGAGATAAGGTCCCACTATGTAGCCCTGACTGTAGAATAGGCTGGCCTCAAACTCACAGAGCTCTGCCTTCCTCTGCTTCCTGAGAGCTGAGATTAAAAGCATCCCCCATCACGTTCTTTTTGTTTGTGTAAGACAGGGTCTCAAGTAGCCCAGGCCGCGAAGTCCTGATCCTCCTGCTTTCATCTCCTTTGTGCTGGGACCCTAGTTGTGCACTTGCAGGCCTGGAGTTGTTTTTGTTTCTCAAGTACTGGGGTTCTATGGAAATGGCCACACACAGGCTGGAGCAGAAAAGCCTATGGACCTGACCTGTTGCACGGTGGAAGGACAGAAAGGCACATCTCCACTGCCTAGGGGCCTGCGGTGGCACCAGCAACCTGTATTCCTAGCTTTCCCTGGACAGGCACCAGGCTGCCCTGCAGCCTGTGCTAGGCAATAAGGCCTGCAGACTGGGTCCTCTGTGTGAGTTGCAACACGCGAACATGTGACCCAGGCAGGACTGCACAATTCCTAGCCTGTTTCCTCACCTGCACGGTGGGGATGTGGCCTGGATTTGGGACTACCTGTGTGTATGGCCTGATGGGGGGCCACAGTGGTCTTACCTCCTCTTGTTCCTCTTCACTGTCATCATCACTCACGACTGGCTTTGCCCGGGATCCACGGCTGGGCCGCCGCCGGCCCCCCTTCAGTCGGTCCTGAGCCTTCTCCTTGCGGCCCAACTTGATCTTCACCTTGACAGAGCGTGCTGAGGGGTGAGATGGAAGCACACTGTAGTCAGGGACCCACACGCTTTCAACTCAGGTCAGTGCAGGCTGCCCCACTCCTGCCACCCCTCAGACTCACACTCGGACTCGGAGCCTTCTTCCTCGCCCTCCTCCTCCTCCTCACTCTCCTCGCCCTCACTGTCATCCTCTTTCTCGATTTTCTGCCGCACGCTGGTGAAGACGGACTGCAGGACAATGGAATCCTCGTAGATCTGGGGAGGACATGGGGCCTGAATGGCTGGGGAGCCCCAATCTCACCCAAGAACAAGGGGCTGAAAGGTTGGTGTGGAGCGCCTCAGGTTCCTCCCTCAGTGCATCAATTTCTCAAGGTCCTGACAAGGTCTGCAATGACATTATTTACATGTGGCACAAAGTGCCTTTCAGGACAGCTGCTGGGAACCTGAGGTACAACTATAACAGACAGCAGGGCTGGCAGGCAGCCAAATGAAAAGGTAAAGGCACCTAGCACTATTGGGGGCAGCGAGGCAGCTGAGCAGCCTATACTGCACGAATCAGACAAATAAACCCGATTGATCACAAAGGGACAGCAGGCAGGCCAATGGCCAGCACGCTCACCAGGGAGCCCTCAAGGTTGAAGGTCTGTGCATTCTGGCACAGCAGCATCACGTCCTTCTCCAGGTCATTCAGGCTGCGGTACTTGTGGTTGCGGATGCGCTCCTGTGGGGAGGGAAGCAGCACTTACCCACCAGGCACCTGAGACCTCCCGACCACCTCCACTGTGTTTGCTCTGCTTCCCAAGATCATTGTTGCATGGCTAAAGGCTTGGGCTCTGATGAGTCCCCAGCAGCCACCATGCTGGCCTGGGCCTTCTCTGCTGGGTTGATCCGAAATGTCCTGCACAGCCCCAGGTTCCCAGTGGCTCATCATTTGACCCATGATCCCTGCCCTGCAACCCCCACCTGGCCACGCACCTTGATCTTCTTGAAGTCCACAGGCTTGCGGATGAGCTCGTAGTACTCAGGCAGCTCCTTGCGTGAAGGCAGCTGAATGAACACCTCACTGAGCTGACGTCCACTACTACTGCAAGGTGACATGGTGCGTGTCACTCCTAGGCATCTGTCTGTCACCCCAGAGAGACACTCCACCACCATATGAGGGCAGAAGAAGAGAATCTAAAGTTCTGGTGGTTATTTCTTAAGTGTGTGAGGTCCAGAGACTTCTAGAATCATCCCAAGAGGGAACCAGGTTCAGTGGTGGGATGCGTGTGAAGCCTTGGTGACTTCTCTTGAGCCCCAGCTCTGGCAGGAACCACCCACAGAACACCATCACGTGCCCCAGGTCACCCTGCTTTCTACATCACGGGAGCCGCACTTTATCATGTGTGTGAAAAGGACTCACGGGGCTTCCTGAGGACACAGCACCCACAGGTATGTCTCTTGCGGGTGGCACTGACCCATTGGCCTTGGGAGCATCTGGCACAGACCCCAGGAGAAATGAGGATAAGCCCAGCTGTGGCCTGGGGCTTTCCATAGGGTGGAAAAAGATGCCAAAGGCCACACTGGCCAGCTGCCCCTGGTGTACTCATCAAGAGTAAGATCTGAGGGCAGGAAGAAGCCAGGCCATTCACAAGAAGGTAGGACAGGGGACCTAGGAGAACAAAGTCCCAACAACCAGCAGAGGAGGGAATCAACTTCCCCAAGTTCTCTGATCTGGATGAAGGGACCACAGTTCACCTGCCTCATGGTCAAATCACTGGACACTTAGGGCAACCAGCCCTTCAGAGTCCCTAGAAGCCAGTGGATGGGATGGAAATTCTTCCCACCCCAATGAAGCTGACATCTGCAGGCAGGGAAGGAATGGCTCCTTCCTGGTCCACCTTGGCCTTGCCTCAGTGTGCTCTGGAATTGTACCTGCCAACACCCCAACAGCACCCTGCATTCTTCATTACCTTTTTCTTTGCTTTTTCCTTCTTTCTCAAACTTGCTATGTAGCAAAGAATGCCCTTGAACTACGCATGGGTTATAGGTAGATGCCATGCAACTCCTGATTTTCTCACTATTCAGTGGATGCCCCCACATCCATGAGTACAAATCAGACTCAATGGGTTATTAAAAAAAAAACAAAAAAAACCCACATGAAGTTGGGGTGAACAGATATGGGAGTTCAGAAGAGTAATGTGTTTGTTGTGTGTGGTATCATCAAATTAGATTTTCAAAGAATTTATAACAATACTTTCTAAAAAATTTTCAAACTGGGTCAGGTGTAACTCAGTGGTCAGGGGTGGCCTAGCAAGCTCGAGGCCCTGGGTTCCATCCTAGTACCACAAAAAGAGAAAAGAGCAGGCTACCCATAGGCCCTACTCTGGGCACCAAGGTGCTCCCTGGGGATCCCCCTGCCTCCATCACTGCTGGTTGCTGTCCCAGAAAACGGCAGTGGGAACATGCAACTTCTGCAGCCAGGGAAACTCTGGCCTCTCGAGCCTCCGGGGGCAGGACAGCCCAAGTGCAACGCCCTGCCTCTATCTCAAGGGTGGAGGCTGCAACATCCTGCAGTGCATCTAATGCAGGAGTTTTGCCCCTCCCAGGCATCTGCCCTGAACAGGTACCACCCTTACAGCAGCACCAGACCCTACAAGTCCCAGCCCTCTTCCCTTGGGACTCTGCCAACGAGGATAGGAAGGACACGAAGTAGTCCTGTGTGAGCACACACAGTAATGTCCTCTACTCCTTCAAGACACCAGACCTGTAGGGAGAGCTGTGGCCGAGGAGAGCATGACACACGCCTTCTGCTTGAGACAAATGGGCTTCCAGCTTCCAGGAGCAGGCAGGGGGTTTCAAGCCACGGATGTGGTTTAGCCAGGACTCCTGTACCTGGCATGCTCTTGCTGTGGGATTCTCTGAGTTTCTGACCACTTTAAAGCATCAGCCAGCTGACCCCCAAAGAGCAACAGCCCAGCCCTCTGCAACAGAGTGTGTGAAGCAGGGCCCTCTTGACAGCAGTGAGGGTGTGGTTCAGCTCCAATGTGCACATGAATTGCAGACGGGCAGGCACAGGTACAGAAAGGGATTTTTGCAGTCAAGCGTCCAAGGCAGGCCTGGCTAGCTCAGCAAGTCCAGTATTAGTAATGCAAGAGGCTCCTTAGCACAGCAGGCTTACTTATAAGGGTTCTGAAACTATTTCTTGCTATGAGTTGACACTACTGCAGAAAGCAGTATTTGGGGTGGTTTTAAAATCATTTCCATTCAAAACTGTTCTGTACAAACTTCATAATTCTCAAAAGACTGTCAAGTTTCTCATGTGTTTGGGCATTTTGTATTGTCTCCTGCATGATTTGTTGGTGTTGTTACTACTTATTTTGTAGACAGGGTCTTGCTATAGTGCTGGCTGGTCTGGAACTTGTTATTTAGACCAGGCTGGCCGGGTTCTCAGAGGTCCCCCTGTCTCTGCCTCCTGAGTGCTGTGATTACAGGTGTGGGGGCCACCAGGCCTGGCCCTGTTGGTGAGTTTTAACTGCCAACCTGATACAGTCTAGAATCATCTAGGAAAAGTCTCAATGAGAGATTGTCTGGCTTGGGCTGACTGCTGTGGGAAGAGCCAGCATAAAAGTGGGCAGTACCATTCCCTGGTTTGGTCCTGGATTACTCAATCCAGTAGGTACTAAGAAAGTAGACTGAGCAGGGGGTACAAGTCAGTCTTCTCTCTCTGCTCTTCACTGTGACGTGACTAGCTTCAAGTTTCTACCTTGATTGTCCTGCAACGACAGACTGTTGACTTGGAACTGAGTGAAGATGAACGTGAACCCTGTACTACTCAGGTATTTTCTGTCATGATATTTTATCACAGCAACAGACGTAAGGCTCGGCTAGGCAATGACAGAGGCCAGGAGGTCCTGATTCTCCTATCATCTGAAGCTGGTGTCCCCAGGGAGTAGCTGTCACTACAGAGGAAACTGGCTGGCTTCTGCATTGGTTAGGCAGGCCAACCTGCCATTCATTGACACCTGTTCCCAGTTAGCCCTTGAGGAGTCCTAGACTGCAAACAGTTTTTCAACCAAGTTGTTCCACCAAGAGGACAAAAAGAGGCCACAGACATTTCTCAGTAGTTAAGAACATTGATTATTCTAGCAAAGGACCTAGGTTTGGTTCCCAGTACCCACAACCCTCGAGTATATCCAACACCCCTTCTGGGCCCTGCAGCCATAGTAGGACACATACACACACAGGAAAAATACCCAAACGCCTAAAATTAAAATAAAAAAAAGAAAGCAAGGTGTGGTGGGGTATGCCTTTAGTCCCAGGGGCAGAGGCAGGCAGACCTCTGTGAGATCAAGGCCAGCCTGTTCTATACACAGAGTTCCAGGCCAGCTGGGGCTGCAGGGAGACCCTGTCTCAAACAAAACCAAACGACCAGAAACATAAGAACCACCAATGCCCTTTCCGAGTCTTGGGGAAAATGGATATGAGAGTTCTCCTGACCTGTAATAGTCTACCCCATCTTTACTCTATAGGGCTCTTCGTTGCCTTACTTAACTCCAGCACTCAAGAACAGCTTTCATCTCCTGGCAAGCACAGTGACCCATGTGGCAATAGCCCCTTTCAGTGCTGCCTGCCACCTGTCTACACACAAGGCAGATGTTCCCCAAGGTTGGCAGTAGGGCCTCTATTAAATTTCTTTTTTTTTTTTTTTTTGTGGTGCTGGGGATAGAATCTACAGAGCTTGGCCTTTCCAAGGGGGCTCCCACACCTGCCCTGGCCCTGCCTGGTCTGATCCTTGTTAGGGTTCCAAATAGCAGCAGTTTCCCCCCTCCCCAACAGGGACCTCACCTTGACCTTTGGAATCAAGGGAAACAAACTCTGCTGAGAAGTAGCCTGCCTTTCCTCTGATCTCCAAAGATAAGATAAGCAGATTCTACCTGTTAACCAGAGATTTTAGAAGCCGTTTATCACAACAAGCTGTTTTTCTCTCATCTTAAGAGAGAAAAAGTAAACACTTCCACACCCTAAAGCCCCCATATATAAAGTCCCAGCTCACAACCCGTGGGCTGACATCTTTCCCTGGCATCTTTCCTTCCCTTCCCTGCTTTCCCTTCCCTTCCCTCCCCTCCCTTCCCCTCCCCTTCCCTTCCCTTCCCATCTTTCCCTGAGGCACTGAGAATTCCATCTGAGCCTCCATGCCTCATCCAGCCACTTGTGCTCTCCATCCGCGCCACTCGCTCCCACCCAATCTCTACCTATCAGATGGTGCCGTGACTCGGATCTTACTTGAAGGGACCTCGCATGTAAACTTTCGGACTCGCTTGTCATTACTGGCCTCTGCGAACACCACTAATTCGGCATTAAGGTACACTTCCACCCTCTATCTCTCTCCCCTCTCCCGTTCCTTTCAGCTCTCCCTCCCTCTCTCTCTCTCTCTCTCCCCTTTCCGTCCCCTTCACTGCTCTCCGCCAGTTCTCTTTTCATCTCCTTTCCAATCAAATTCGGTCACTCCCGGACCTCACTCAAGGCCACTGGACGGCACTGGTTTCTGCAGCTGTTGAACTGCCCGGCACAGTTACTGTGTCTGTCCACACCCACCTGGGAGTCAGACCTGCCTCCCCGTCTTACTCAAATCCTTTTCCCTACCTCAGCTCCCTTCCCTTCCTCGCCTCTCTCTTTCTCTCCTCTCCCTCTGTTCACTAGCTACTCTGAGCTTCATCTAGGCCTCTCCATTCTTCTCCACTCCCGGTCCATCTGGGCCTCTGGGCCCACTCTCTTACTTGGTCATGCACCACATTGCAGAACCTCTCCTAACCCATTTTTACTCACTTGAAATCACACCTGTGTGTGGGAGGTTCCACCCTGCCTTTGACTACAGGACGCTGTGGTCACTGGCGGGGACATGCACAACTCGTATTTCCCCCACCCCAGCGATTGCAGGATGCTGCCCTGGGGTTCGGGAATTTCACTCAAATGAGCAATAGAAAAAAGGACGCTTTATTTTTGTTGCCTGATTCTTCTCGTTCTCGTTTTTACGTGACCTAAGCCAAACCTTTCTCTTCCTGCTTTCTCTCTCTCCCACTCTCCCTCTCTCTCTCTCTCTCACTCTCTCCCCTGTAATCTTCCTTTTTGTTCCCCCACCCAACAGCTGAGGTCTTTCTCTCTTCTTTTGTTTTCAGATCAA
>NW_008338997.1:177236-178200 GCF_000622305.1 Nannospalax galili | reverse complement strand
CACACCTGGGCCATCTTGTGGACAGGACACCCCTCCAAGTTCCACCACTCCAGCCTCCTCCCTGGCCTCCTTTTCTCTTCCTCCTCTACCTGACTCCAACCTATCTCCTGTGTCTTGTCATACTCGCTTACATGTCCAGTCTCAGCCCCTTACTCATGGCGTCTTTCCCGTCCAGGAGGTGGCAGGGGTAGAGGGAGTGATTAAGGTCCATGTCCATTTTTCTCTTGGTGACCTGTCCCAGCTTGAGCACAGGCAAAATAGGCTCTTTTTCTACTGACCCCACACACTTCATACAAGAAATCAAATACACCACCATAGCTATGACCTGATATGGCATGATCTCTTTATGATTCTCTAGTCCACCCTCACCCCTGATGAGAGACATAGGGTCTGGACAGCAGCACAGGATTATGCTAATGACCTTCATTCCACTAACCAGACTCACCCTATTAGAGCCAAGGCAGCTCCCCTTTAAGACCATGGGTAGAATTACCAACTCCCACCTGGGAATCAGGAAGGACCTTCCCCAGGTAGAGCATCCAGGGACCACATGGTCACTTGTCTCCTAATAGGTCTTCAGAGAGCTTCGCCCTCCAAGGTAGTTAACTTTGAAAAAATTAGGTTAATTACTCAGGGCCCTACTGAAACCCCAGCTCAGTTTATGGACAGACTCACTGATGCTCTGGTCCAGTATACCAAGTATGACCCAGAGTCTACAGAGGGACAGCTTATGCTTCACCACCACTTTATCTTACAATCAGCTCCAGATATTAGAAGGAAACTTAGGAGCTTAGACAAGGGCCCTGAAACCCCCATGAGAGATCCTGTTGGACACGACATTTAAAGTATTTTATAACCGAGAGGAACAGGAGAAGATAGACAAGCTTACACTGTCCAAGCAAAAGTACAGCTTATGGCTGCAGTCCTAAGGGCTCCTCCCAAGAACACTTCGAACACCAATGGG
>NW_008338997.1:176567-177037 GCF_000622305.1 Nannospalax galili | reverse complement strand
CTTCTATGACTATCACAATGGAGGAGCCCAGGGTTTCAGCCATGGTGGCAGGTAAGATTATTAATTTCATTATTGACACTGGCGCTTCATGGTCAGTTTTCCCTTCCTACTCTGGTAAAGTTTTTCCCACACAGATCTCTATGGTGGGGATTGATGGGAAGCCTCACAACCCCAAATCAACAGGACCCTTAGCCTGTGTATTCTGGAAGATGCCTTTAACTCACTCCTTCCTGGTTATGCCCACCTGCCCAACCCCCCTACTTGGCAGAGATCTCATGCAAAAGCTCTCCCTTTCTATTTCTCTCCCATTCTCCACACTCTTTCTCCTTTCCCCTCCCCTTTTTCTTAACAAAAGAGTGTTGGACTCCACGAACCTCTAAATGCCCACACTCATCAAGCTGAAATGTCACAATTAAGGAAGATACTGCTCTAACCTCGGGACTGCTCTTTCTCTGTTCTTCCAAAATATA
>NW_008338997.1:110604-176102 GCF_000622305.1 Nannospalax galili | reverse complement strand
TGGGGCTTTGCTTGGAAGCACAGAGGAAATGTTTCCTCTGTGTTGACCCTCCTTTTTGCAGACTGGCACTGGTTTGTGTTCCTCTGGTGGGGTTTCCATGACCTTCCTGAAGAAGAGGACCGGTGATTCATCACAGTTACAGAACATGTCAATAGATTCCTGTAGTGCCCTGGGACACTGTCAACATTCCAGGTCAAGGAACAAAACTGTCCCTTCAGCCCCTTTGCCCAGATTAGTATGGGTCTTTACGTATGGTTATTAACCACTTAAGAAGGTCAGTGTTTGGGTTCCAAACATCAGCAGTTTCCCCCCTCCCCAACAGGGACCTCATCTTGACCTTTGGAGTCAAGGGAAACAAACTCTCCTGAGAAGCAGCCTGCCTCTCCTCTGATCTCCAAAGATAAGCAGATTCTACCTGTTAACCAGAGATTTTAGAAGCTGTTTATCACAACAAGCTTTTCTCTTAAGAGAGAAAAAGTAAACACTTCCACACCCTAAAGCCCCCATATATAAAGTCCCAGCTCACAACCCGTGGACTGACATCTTTCCCTCCCTTCCCTGCTTTCCCTTCCCTGCTTTCCCTTCCCTTCCCTTCCCTTCCCTGACATCTTTCCCTGATGGAACATCTTTCCCTTCCCCGAGGGAAAGGTGCCCTGTGCAAAATAAATCTGTATCCCGCTGAGAATTCCATCTGTGCCTCGGTGCCTCATCCATCCGCTCGTGCTCTCCATCCGCCACCTCTCCATCCCAACTTTTTAACCTAACAATCCGGGTGGTAGTTTGATGTTACTGCTGGCAGGCACTGAAACTGTCCAGTGTTGAGTATTAAGCTGGTGGCTGTGGACACCAAGAGTTTGGGTTACATTTCTGGGGGACACTGTGATGGTTAGTTATAACTGTCAACTTGATCTACTCTAGAACCATTTGGGAAGAGTCTGGAGAAGGGACTTGAGGGACTGTCTAGATCAGGCTGGCCCGTGGGCATGCTTGTGGGGACTGTCTTGATTGTGTGCACTGATGGCAGAAGACCTGCCCGAGATGAGTGATGCCATCCTGGGGTCCGGGTCCTGCATCGTGTACAAGGGAGCCAGTGAGCTGAGTAGAAAGCACACATGTACTCATTGCTCATCGGATGCTCGGTGACAGGACTTGACTGTTGGTGACTGGCCTGTGATGATGGACTGGAACCTAGAGCTGCTGAATGAAAAGAAACCTTTTTGCCCTTAGGCTTTTGCCAGGTGTTTTATCACAGTGTTGAGAGAGGAAATTCTCTAGACATCGAGTGGGCAGTGGACAACAGGGCTGGCTTGTCTACCTGAGGAAGTCACTATAGCTCACTTTCCTTCCTCAGAATTCTTCAGTAAGGCATCTCGGAGGTGTGATCCATGCTTCTAGGTATGCAGTGAAGCAAAGCGAAAGGTTGTCAGAGACATGTATCTTCTTCTGAACAGTGTTAGTACCAGCTTTTGCTTGTGTTCCAAGTGGGGGGTAGGTGGGGCTTGATGAATGGGAAAGCGCTTGCTGGACAGGCTCACTGAACCACAGCTCAGTCTATGGCTCATTGAGGAAATGTCTGCCCAGCATCGCAGCGGTTGGCACCCCATGGGCTTTGGAAACATCCATGACTCTCTTCTCATGAGGTCAGGGCAGTCTCCTCCATGAGATTTTCTCCGAGCTGTCCTCAGTAACCCCACCCTGTCCTGCCTGTCTTCCCCACACACAGCAAGCCACGATGCACAGACTGTACCCAATTGTCCAGGCCTCTCACTGGCACGGGAACAAAGCTGGGTTTCTACCAGCTTGTCTCTGGCTGAGAAGCCTCCACTGCTCCATATGCTGAGAGATTCCTATATATGATCATGTTGCATGGAAGATGAACAGTGACCCCAGGAGCTCCCTGCAGCACACCATGTGCCCACAAGCACCTCTGTCATTGTGGACTTGTTCTGAAGAATGCTTTGCGAGCTAAGAGCTGAGGGAAATGGGGTGGGGGTGTGTGGGAGGAGAACTCCCAGAGCCAGGAGCAGCATGAAAGGGGCTGGGATTAAAGGAATTCAAGACACAGATTGTCACAGGTAAACAATGGAGTCTGAACTTGAGGTCTGCTTTTTTTCCCCTTCTGGTCTTTTTGAGACAGGACTTGGAACTCACTATGTAGAAGGGGCCGGCCTTGAACTTAAAGAAATCCGCCTGGCTCTGCCTCCCAAGTGGTGGGACTAAAGGCCTGCACCACCAGACCCAGCTCTGAACTTGAAGTTTAAGAAACTCTGATACAGGCTGGGTGTGGAGGCACATGCCTTTAATCTCAGCAGGGAGGCAGAGGCTGGTGGATCTGTGTGTATTCTAGGCCAGCCTGGTCTACATAGTGAGTTCCAGGCCAGCTGGAGCTACAGGAAGACCCTGTCTCAAAAAGACCAAAACAAACAAACACACCTCAAAACACTCTGATGCTCCTCCATGAACCTTAAGGACCTCAACACCTTCATTTGGAGAAGAGAACCTGAGCACAACCTGGGATAATAGACGTCTACGGTGCTAGTGGTGGCTGCTTTCCTAGGCATGCACACAATGGCTTTTCAACACTACAGCACAGGCAGGACTTTGCTGTCATAGGCTGAGAATGAAACAGGTGACCACAGGTCCATGGAAAGGCTGGCATAGCTTCCCCAGGTCACTGAGGCCAGAGGCAAGGCCAGAGGGAGGCCCAAGACCTGTCCCAGTGCTGCCTAACAGGAGCCCACACTAAATTTATCGATAGCATTTATCAAAGGCAGTAACCCAAACAACAGAGTACACTTCAATCCTCTTTTGAGGTGGCAGAATTCTGACCCTGTGAGCAAAGGGGCTCTAAGATGCTCTGGCCTAGTGGGAGGAATGAGGTGGGGTGTGTGGGGATAAGTGGGTGTGGAGACTGTGCCTCTGTGGTATACCTGCACGGCTCAGGCAGGGGTTCAGCAAGAGGGACTTGGGAACCTCTGCTGAATGGCTTTCCCAGGGGTACAGGCTACTGTGGACTCAGGGGGAGAGAGAGGGAGGATCCAGCTGCTCAGGACTCCATACAGCTCGCCTGTCATTCCTACTTGTTACCATGAATCTTTGGCCTCCGTGCCATTGAACACCAGCTGCCTGCTTTTCTTGGCCCGGGCATGAAGCCCTAAAATGCAATCAGCCTTACAAGTAGAACAGGTGGAGCTGCTTCTGGTAGAGTCTAAGGTAAGCTCACAATCTCTAGGCCCAGGGCTATTCCATTCATGATTTAGTCA
Source organism: Nannospalax galili (assembly GCF_000622305.1). NCBI lineage: Eukaryota > Metazoa > Chordata > Mammalia > Rodentia > Spalacidae > Nannospalax > Nannospalax galili. Next base: position 172,839 of record NW_008338997.1, on the reverse strand, counting down.
CACTGGAAGCCCAGGCACTGGCTTGGGGCTCACGTGATGCCTCCTTTGGCCAAAGTCTGTGAAAGGCCAGCAGATGGTACTGACTACAGACCTGGAGCCTGTGGCCAGAACTTCCAGTTAAAATGTACACAACCCTAAAAGGGCAAGGCCAGATGTCACTGGAAGGCTGAAAGCTGGAGAGCCCTGGGGCTAATCCCTTGCATTAGCCCTTCCCAACTCCCTTCCCTGGAGGGGCCTGAGGACAGAGGCAGGTTGTCTCTACCTGGAAGGACTGATGTAAACTGCAGAAGTACCCACTGCTTGTCTGTTTTTTTCTTACACAAAGCACAGCCTATTCCCCTGAAAAGCACCTGGCTCCAGACTCTGTAGGGATTGGTAGAGAGCAGTCAGCCTACAGAGAATCCCTGGTCAGTGCTGGAGCTCCTCTACTTTCTCCCAGCCCACATATTCTGAATCCAGCTTCTCCAGACCCCATGTAGACCTCCCACTCCTGTGTGCAGACTTAGAAACTGAGGCACAGGGATATGGCAGAATTCCGATTTCTACAGCACACAAAAACCTCCAGGCAGAGGGGGAACAGGGTCCATAAGTGCCTTGGAGTTCAGCACCTGAGTGTCAACTGCAGATACCATCTCCCTTGGCCCTGAACTGAAATCCAGTGTCTATCTGGGAGGTCGAACATGTTCTCAGCATAGTCTTAAGTTAGAGGCTCAGCACCACCATGGACACAGCGTACATGGCATCGAGGGTTCTTCCCTATGAACCTTCCCTGAAGGTTCCCAGCACCTGGCAGGTCTGTAGCCCTGGGGACAGCTTAAAGTCCATAGTGACCCCCTTGGGGCAGAGGCCATGGTGGTGCGCCCCTACTGTGCACACTGCTCTGAAACCTGCCTTCACATACTAAGATCTGCTTGCTGCCTTGGCTTCTCCATGAGCCAGGACCAAGTCTGGCCCTTTGTTAGAGGGACCAATCCTGGGGTCCAGCCTTAATCTTCACATGTTTTGGTTTTAAAAAATAAAGACTCTCATTTCCCATTTTTTTGCAGTGTGGACTTTGGCTTGTGTGTGCTGCAGCGCTATGTTCTTTAACATGGAGAGAGAGCCATGACTGCAGGGAGATGCTTGCTTAGCTGTGGGCAGATGGTTGGCACAGGGTCCTTGGGGATTCCTAGGTGCTGGTGCACACTCCTAGAAGCCATAGCTTGTTACAGCTTCCTGTGTCCTAGACACCAGTGCCCTCTGGCCTCCAGTCCTCTGCAGACACTGTCCCCTCTGCATGACACTCATTCCTACTCTTATCCCAAAGTTTGCCAGCGGCCACCCAAGCCAAGCCCTGAGGCAGTACTGGGCATATGGAACTGCACAAGTCAAGTTTCCTCCTCCTCATTCCACAGGAGGAAGGATCTGCACAACACGCCTCAGTGCACATGGAGCCTTGTGGATCCTGTATTGTTCTGTGCACCACAGAGTCTGGGGACAGCCTGGGGACAGGTTCTGCCTACTGTGTCTGAGTTAACAAACACATGACAGCTAACAACTGTCTATAACTTCAGTTCCAGGGGATCCAACAGCCTCTTCTGTCCTCCTCGGGCATTGCACGACACGGGTGCACTTACCTACGTGCAGGCAATACATGAATACACATTAAAAAAAAAATTTATTTTGCTTGCCAGGCAGAGCTCTGTGAGTTCGAGGCCAGCCTGGTCTATATAACAAGTTCTAAGACAGCTAGGGCTGCAAAAAAAAAAAAAAAAAAAAAAAAAAAAAAAAAAAATTTTTTTTTGGTGGGTGTGGTGGCACATGCCTTTAATCTCAGTACTTGGGAGGCAGAGGCAGGCGGATCTCTTTGAGCTCTAGGCCAGCCTGGTCTACTTAGTGAGTTCCAGGATAGCTTGGGGGGGGGGTCACAAGTGCACCTGTGCATGCAATACTCATGGAGACCAGAAGAGGGTGTTGGATACCCTAGAACTGGAGTTAAAGATGGCTGTTAGCTGCCATGTGAATGCTGGGAACTGAACCTGGGTCCTCTCCCAAGAGCAACCAGTGCTTTTAGCTGAGCCAGTCCTCCAGTGCTTCTCAATGTATTTGGCCTCTGCCTCCCGAGTGCTGTGTATTTTGCTATTTTATACTTTATTTACTGTGTGCATGGGCACACATGTGGATATCAGAGGACAAGCTGTGGGAGTCAGATCTCTTCTGTCATGTTAGACTCCAGTGCAGCAAGTGCCCTTACCAGTTAAGCCATCTCAGTACATCCCCCCCCCCCCCCCCGCCGGAGACAGGGTCTCACGCTGCCTAAATTTCACAGAGATCCACCTGTTTCAGCCTTCCAAGTGACAGGATTAGAGGCGGGTGCCACTACGCTAGATGGAGTCAGTCTGGTTTTAAAGTGTACTTCCCTGAGGAAGAGCTGATCTCAAAGGATGGGACTCTAGACCGGCTGACTAGATCCTAGTGGATGAACTGAGGGACATCTGGGGACACTAGCTTTAACACAAAGGACAGAATGTATGAACTCCAGTTGGGGGGGGGGCTATAGGAGGGTGCCAAAGGGGAAGGAGGTATAAAGGCATCATATTTAAAATAAGTATTTAGCCGGGCTTGGTGGCGCACGCCTTTAATCCCAGCACTTGGGAGGCAGAGGCAGGTGGATCTTTGTGAGTTCGAGGCCAGCCTGGTCTACATAGTGAGTTCCAGGACAGCTGGGGCTATAAGGAGACCCTGTCTCAAAAAAACATAAATAAATAAATAAATTAAATTAAATTAAATAAGCATTTAAGTAAGCTATTCCCTATAACACAACAACTTTTTTTTGTGTCTGGGTCTGGACTTTTTCTCAAGAGGTGAAGGCAACAAATTGAAGTCCATGCTCTTTTCATGGACTTGGGGATGGAACTTAGTCATAAGGCTTGACAGTAAGTGCCTTCACATACTGAGCTCACTGGCCCAATAAACTAATCTCTTGAAGGCCAATTTGCACTCCTTGATTTAGGTGTTATAATCACAGTCCCTACAATGTATCACTAGCTAAGACTTCCTGGGTTGTGCTGAAGGCTTGCAGTTTGCTCACTGTCCCCTTACGCTGATAAAACCCTCCTATGCCTTGCTTCTCACAGCACTAGAAACATCAAACTGTCCAAACTGCTTCATTAGAGGGATGGCACTAGCCAGGGTGTGTCAGAGAAGACGTCAGGGAAAGGACATCAAGGGAGTTCAAGGCCTGATGCTCAAGTCTGTGCTATGTGCATGTGGTCAGCCTAGGAATCACAGCTGACTTCCTTAAACATTACATACCACCCACATTTGGATGGCACAGTCCACTACCAGCCCCAGCCAGTGGATCCTGGCAAGGAACTGGGTCTACAACCTCCCAACACACAGCCAACCGCAAGGGCACAGAAAGAGCCAAGAGGGTGGCTAGGGTACCAGACATAGGAGGAAAGTATGGCCATGTGGCCTTCTTGCCATGGTCCACCCAGCCATGTGCTTAGAAGCCATGGTGTTCTTCTTGCCAAAGCCCAGAGCACAGCTGTACCTGCTGTTGCTACTGTGGGGGAGACATCTCTGGCCTGTCCCTTCCTCAGAGCAACTGCCCCTCAGCACTTTTGCTGATGCTTACACGCCTGTCCCTCCCTCCCACCATTGTGGGTGACACCTGTGTGCTTCCCTGTGGGGGCAAGCATTCAGTACTGGTAAATACAAGGCCCCAGGCTCTGCTTCTGCACTGACAGCCCCAGGCGGCTTGGCTCTGCTTACCTGTCCTTGTACTTGATGACAGCATCCACAATCTTCTTCATCTTCTTGGTGAGGCTGGGTGGGTTTGGGGACAGCTTCTCAGCAGGTGGCCGGCCACGCTTCTTCTGCTTCTTGCTCTCTTCATCCTTATCTCGGCTACGTGTGCTGGTGGTTGGGGTGGAGGAGCCGGCCTCGCTGTCGCGCTTGCGCTTCCGTGAGGATTTCTTCTGCCGGACCTCCTCTTCGATCTCCTCCAGCGTGCCTTCCTCGATGGCCTTCAGGGTCAATAGTGGTAAAATAGGACAGCCAGCACCCAAGTCGACAAAGAGAGGCCTCGACACGTGCTCCTGGGGCCTGGCTGGGGTGGGGGTGGGGTGCAGGCCACCACACTGATGGCCTTCCAGCATGGCTGACTCAAGGCATGACACTTACCACTAATTTCTGGCAAGCAAAGGCCAGAGCTGCCCCAAATGGATGCCCCACCCAGTGCTATCCTCAGAAGACTACCTGCTAGATTGTCAGTTAGGGACTGGAGTTTCAGTGCATGGGAACCCTGAGGGAGGTGGCCTGCACATGACACCTGGAAGAGCCTATCCCAAGCTCTTCCCATCTACTTACATTAAAAAACCATGTGCATGTATGCTTTGTACATGTGTCACAGCACACGTGTGAGAGTCAAGAGAACAGCTTGTCCGAGTCTGCTCTCTTCTTCCCAGGGATTGAAGTCAGGGCACCAGGCTAGGTGGCAAGTGCCATTCCCTGAGCTGCCTCACCAGCCCTTCCATCTACCTTTTGAAATTATGGTAAACTGAATATAAACTGTTTTATATAGTTCAGTACAGAGTGCTGGCACCCATCATTCCCAGAACCCTCATTGTGCTCACAGGAGCACCCCAAACAGCCAACACCAAATGCTCTTATTGTGGGTATTTCTCCTGTCCCTTTTTATTTTATTGTATTATTGTTTTCTTTTGAAGCAGGGTCTCATGTAGTCCCTGAACCTCCCGTCTCCACCTCCAATACACACACTTGGATAACAGGCCTACAGGCACGCGCTACTATGCCGAGCTTTCCTATCATTTTGTTTGGTTTTGAGACAGGGTCTCCCTGTTGCCCCAGCTGGCCTGGATCTCTGTGAGATTCCCTGCCTCTGCTTCCTGGGTGCTGGGATTAAAAATGTGTGCCACCATGCCCAGTTTCCTCTCGTTTTCTATAGTATCATTTACTTTCCTGTTCTCTGTTCTGTGGTGCTGAGGATGGGGCCCAGGTGCCTAGCTAAGCACTCGGTCAGGGAGCTGCACCTGCAGCCCTGACAGCACAGCCTACCTTGTCTGCCGAATCTTCTGTTGTACTAGGCACCCTAATTCAATCCCCACCAGTTCTTTCTTTTAAAAGGCTTTGTCCACTGCATCCTGATCACCTGTACCCAGACTAGCTACATTCTCCAGCTTAGTTTGTTAGACCCTCCACAGGCTGTTCCCACTCCTGCCTTGCCCTTGGCACCTCTGACTGCCATAGACCTGCCCACTACCCTGACAAGTATACCACTCATCAAAGTTTCTTTTTCCAACAGATGGAGACTATTACACAGTTCCACACCTGGTCAAACACAGGAGAGTATGTGTCAGTCTGAGAGATGCCCAGCCCTAAATGACACATTTACAAGGATCCTCTATACCCAAGGGTCAGGGAACACAGTGAAACAGGATAGAGAGGTTATCAGTGCATCCCTCAGCTCTCCTTGGCAAAGTTTCCTCATCTAACAGTGTGTAATGCACAGAGAAGCCACAACTGGTCAAGGTGTAGAGAATAAGAGACTGCAGAGTGTGTGTTCCTGGATAGGACTCCTGTATTAAACCTCACCCACCCGTGGCTCAGGGACCACCATGGAAGAAGGGGTGGAAAGACTGTAAGACCCAGGGTTGATGCATGAACATAAGAAAACAAGAGTCGGGGCTGAAGAGACGGCTCAATGGTTAAAAACACTGGTTGTTCTTGCAGGACACCCTGGTTCGAATGCCAGTACCCACATGGCAGCAAACAAATGTCTATAACTCTAGTTCCAGGGGATCCAACAGCCTCTTCTGTTCTCCATGGGCATTGCATGACATGGGTGCACTTACCTACATGCAGGCAATACACACATACACATAAAAATAATTAATAAAATATTAAAAGAGTAGATCTTCTTCAAAGGAATGACTCTAGATAGGCTGACTAGATTCCAGTGGATGAACTTGCACCGAGGAACATCTAGGAAAGAAATCTTGACCAGATAGACCTTCACATATATGACAGAATGCATGAAATCCAGTGGGGAGGTGGCTATGTGAAAGGGGTCTAAATATGATTAAGATTTATTGTATGAAATGCACAAAAACTCAGTAAAAATACACATTACCCCCGCCCAAGGGCTGGAGAAATGGCTCAGCGGTTAAGAACATTGACTGTTCTTGCAGAAGACCTGGGTTAGAATCCCAGCACCCGCATGGCAGCTAACAACTGTCTGTAACTCCAGTTCCAGGGGATCCGACAGCCTCTTGTGTCCTCTGCGGCACTGCACCACATGGGTGCACTTACCTACAAGCAGGCAATACACACATACACATAAAATAAAAATAATAAATGAAATATTAAACCCTCCCCACAAAAAGATTTGTGACCAGTCTAATGTGGGGCCACTAGTAGACCAGCCAGTGGTCCTAAGTGCTGAGCCGTCTCTCCAGCCCAGCTTTCTGTTGCAGTGCAAGTCCCTGATCCCTGCGCTGCGCATGGCCATGCTCTGCTTTACTGTTCCTCTCCCTCATCAGGTGGACTGCCCAGGTGAAGCGGCTGTAATAAAGGGCATGCTAATAATCATTTCATTTTCAGAGATCTGAACCCAGGGGATGGAAGGCAGGCTTTGGGGGGTGCTTGGACAGATGGACCCTGGCTCTCTGATGGTCACACATCACAAGTATGGTGAGGAGAGTGATTAGGCCAAATTTCTCTGAGGTGACAAGTACAAGTACAGTGGGGCCAGATAAGAGTGTGAAGGCCCAGGGAGCGGCAGGACAGATAGCTGTGGGCCCTGCTGCACACCCAAGCATGAGCAGTGCACATACAACCAGTTAATGTTTTTTAGGGGGTAGCGGACTTGAACCATGGGCCTCGTGTATGCCAGACCGGCTCTCTATCACTGAGCTACAGAGCCAATCTTCTTTTTGGAACCATTGCCTTCTCACTGTGGATGTGACCATTTAGGAATTGGGAAGGGTATCATTCTGCATCAGTGGCCTGAACTCAACATGAGTATGATATCTAGGGAGGCACAGAAGAGGCCATGCAAGAGAGGTGGCCACAAGCCAAGAGCTGCTGGTGTCAGTAGAAGCTGGAAGACCCAAGGCTACAGTACAGGATCCTGAGAAGGATCATGACCTATGGCAATTTGTTTTCAGATTCCTGGTTCTCAAACAGCACAAAATGTTTTTTTTGTGTGTGTGAGTATGTATGTGTGTGAGAAAGGCCACAGTTACGGTAGTGTATTATGGATTACAGCAGCCCTGGAAACCGACTATAAGGGCCAGCCCTGTTCAAATTAGCTCAACGGCTTCTGGAACAAACAGCACCAAAAAGGCTAGCTAGAAAACGGGCACTATTTACATGCCCAGCAGCAGCACAGTAGAGGATTAGTTTTAGATTTTTTATAACTATATATCGGCATTTTTTTTTTCTTTTTTTTTTTTCCTGTCTTTTTGAGACAGGGGCTCTCTGTAGTCCCAGCAGGCCTGGAACTCACTATGTAGACCAGGCTGACCTTGATTTTCTGATCCTCCTATCTACGCCTTTTGAGTCTAGGATGAGAGGTATGTGTCAGCATACCCTGTCTTATAAATTTAATAAGATGTGCTGAATATAAAAAGTATGCTCTTAAGCCAGGTATGGTGGTGCACGCCTTTAATCCCAGCACTTGGGAGGCAGAGGCAGGTGGATCTCTGTGAGTTCAAGGCCAGCCTGGTCTACATAGTGAGTTCTAGGACAGCTGGGGCTACAGGGAGACCCTGTCTCAAAAAGACCAAAAAAAAAAAAAAAAAAAAAAAAAAAAAAAAAAAAGTACGCTCTTCAACAAATGTTTTCGGGATAGTTGGGAAAGTTATATACAACATGTGAGGTTGAAGCCCATTCCTCACACCATATATAAAACTGTAACTCAAAATGGATCATATAACTAAATGTATGAAGTAAAAAATGTGACGGCTGGGGACTTGGCTACATGGATAAAGTATGTAGATGCTGAGGAACTGATTTTGGACACCCAGTACCCACATCAAAGTTAGGAATGGTGGCAGAAATCTAACGTGTGTGTGTGTGTGTGTGTGTGTGTGTGTGTGTGTGAGTGCGAGAGAGAGAGAGAGAGAGAGAGAGAGAGAGAAAGAGAGAGAGAGAGATAGGCAATCCTGGAGTTTGATGGCTGGCCATAGCTAATAGGCAAGTGCAGGTTCAGGGAAGAGACCCTCTCTCAAACAGGGTGGAGAAAGAGAGGAAGGCATACTGGCCTCCACATGTGCACGCACACACATGCAAATATAAGAAAACTTAGAAATATGCTGACTTTGGCAGTACTTATACTAAAAACTGGAATGACACAGAAAAGGTAAGCACAGCCCCTTAAGCAAGGATGACAGGAAAATTGGTGTTCCAAAATCAGAACAACTAGGGTCTGGTTAAACACTGGCTGCTCTTGCAGAAAACCCGGTTTCCAGAACCGACATGGTGGCTAACAGTCATCTGTACCTCAGAAGGATCTAACACCCTCTTTTGACCTCCACAGGCATTGCACATATGTGGTACACTTACAAACATGCAGACAAAACACATACACAAAGTAAAAATAATACAGTAATTTTGGGGAAAGATTTTTTAAAAAGGAAGTAAAGGCTAGGTGTTGATAACACATGCCTTTAATCACAGAACTTGGGAGGTAGAGGCAGGTGGCTCTCTGGTCTTCTACAACTGTAATCCCAGCACTTGGGAGGCAGAGGCAGGTGGATCTCTGTGAGTTCAAGGCCAGCCTGGTCTACACAGTGAGTTCCAGGCCAGCTGGGGCTGCAGGGAGACCCTGCCTCAAAAAAGACCAACCCCCCCCCCAAACAAAAAAAACCACCAAAAACAACAACAGAAAACCACGGCATGGGTGTGCCCCACAAAATGAATACACAATGCCCCAAAAGTAAAAAAAAAGTGAAAAAGCAAAAATTTAAAAAAACCCACAGAAAAAAACAAAACAATTCTTGCAATTAAGATAACACATCTTATTGGGTGTGCTAGCACATGTCTTTAGTCCCAGCACTGGAGGCAGAGGCAGGAGGATCTTTGTGAGATTGAGGCCAGTATGGTCTACATAGCAAGTTTCAGGCTACCTGGGACTACAAGGAGACCCCGTCTCATAAAGACCAGACCTGAGTTCAGTTCCTGCCACCCACACTGGGTGGCTCACAACTGCCTGTAACTCTAGATCCAGGGGAGATGATGCCTTCTTTTGACCTCTGTGGGCACTGTACTTACATATACATATTCATACTCAAGATGTACATACATATGTATAATTAAAAAATAATGTGAGGGGGAGCTGGAGAGATGACTCACTGGTTAAGAGCACTGGCTTTTTTTGCCAAGGACCCAGGTTTGATTCCCAGCACCCACATGGTAACTAACAATCATCCATCACTCCAGTTCCAGGGGGTATCCAATGCCTTCTTCTATCCTGTGTAGGAACTGCACAACATGGGCACACTTACATACATGCAGGCAATACAATTATACACATAAAATAAAAATAATAAATATTTTTTTAAATAAAATAAAATGATGGGGAGAGATGGCGCCAGTGGCTGAGAGAGCTTACTGCTTTTACAGTGGACTCGTGTTCAATTCCTGGCACCATCTTGGGCAATTTACAACTGCCTGTTACTTTGGATCTCAGGGATCCAATGCCTCTGACTTCCTTAGGCACTGAGACATGCCCATACACACAATTAAAGTAAAATAAATCTTGAATTTTTTTCTGTTTGCTTATTTTTGAGACAGGGTCTCCTGTAGTCCCAGCTAGCCTGGAACTCAACAAATAGACCAGGCTGCTCTTGGTTTCACAGTTAACTGCCTTGCCTCCTGGGTGCTAGGAATAAAGATCTGTGCTACCACATCTGGCAAAAATAAAATAAATCTCAAAAGAAAAAAGATGTTACACAGTACCAGGGAGAGAAATGTAAATTTAAACCACAAAGGAGGGCTGAACCCAAAACTTGAGATGTTAACGGTGGTGAGGTGGTGGACAACTGGGACCCACACAGGCAGCTGGTAGGAATTTCCAGTCTTCTGAAAAGTTAATACAGGACTGTCTATTGCAGCACGGCCATTCCCAGGTACATACCCCCAAGGGAAAGCAGTACACATACAACCTACACAAAACTTCAGCACAGCTTCATAAAGCACTGTCCTCTGAAAGGAAGCGCCATGATGTCTGTCAACTAGTGGGTACAAAAACAGTGTATAGTATCCCATACAGTGGGAAATACCAGCTGCAGGAGGATGAGGCACTAAAGGCAACTCCAGGGATAGTGCTCAGAGCTTATACAAGTAGATGGGCTTGGTGGTACACGCCTTTGATAACTGAACTTGGGGAGAAGACACAGGGAGATCATGGATATGAGGTCAGTGATTCTGAGGTCAGCTGGTTTACCCAGTGAGACCTATTCTCAAAACAGTAAGTTAATCAATCATTTAAAAATACACCAACAGGGGTTGGAGAGATGGCTCAGCGGTTAGGAGCACTGAGTGTTCTTGCAGAGGACCCGGGTTCGATTCCCAGCACCCACATGGCGACTCTGAATCGTCTTTAACTCCAGTTCCAGGGGAATCTGACAGCCTCTTCTGACCTCCGTGGCATTGCACAACACAGGTGCACTCACATACATACAGGCAATACATTCGCACACATAAAATAAAAATAATAAATAAATTATTTAAAAAAATACACCAACAGTAAGAAACAGCAGGATGTTAGGGATGCACTGGGGGGCAGAAGAGGTAGGAATTGGGGTGGTGGTGGCCCAGGCAAGGAGATCAAAGGTGATAACAAAGCCTGCTAGGCAGAGCAGGGCTTTAATTTACAAAGTGATACTGACAGTGGGTGCTGCCAGGCTCTGGCGGGATATCTTCAAAGTGTGCTGCCTGTGGTATCAAAACCACATCTCAAAAATCTGCACACAAACTGCGCATGGTGGCACAAACTTTAACCCTAGCACTAGGGAGGCAGAGGTAGGTACATCTCTGTGAGTTCAAGGCCAATCTGGTCTACATGGCAAGTTCCAGGCCAGCTAGGATTACAGGGAGACCCTGTCTCAAAAAGACCAAAACAATTTGCACACAAAACTCAGCAGATAGGCTAATTTTAACTGAAAGCCATTCAGTGCTTTGTAGACACAGAGCAGTGACACTCCCCCAGTAGTGACAGCCCTGCTGAGTACTGGCGGGCAGCTGAGCCCACATCTTTCTTGCGGTTCCTATTCTGGTTCTGGAGTATTCTGAGGACTAGTGCCCCATCCTAAGGTTTGCCAACTCCATGACCGGTTTCTTTGAAACAAAAGTCTTGCCATGTAGTCCAGGCTGCCCTTAAACTCTTGGCAGCCTCCTGCCTCAGTATCCTGAGAGTTGGGATTACAGGCCTGCATTCCCACACCAGCTTTCCAGGTGTGCTACACCTCCCACGGACATACAGTGCATGGGGCAGGCATAGTGGACGAGGAGGGGCTGGGGCTATTCTGCAGCAGAGCAGGGCCACATGGCTCATTCCTGGGCATGGCATCACACAGTGTGGCCAATGGTTGCCACCTGCTTTCCGGAAGAGCTACTTCCCGGGGTTATGCTGCCTTTTGTGCTGCCTTTTGTTCTTTCTTTTTCTTTCTTTCTCTCTCTCTCTCTCTCTCTCTCTCTCTCTCTCTCTCTCTCTTTCTTTCATCTTTTTGAGACAGGGTCTCCCTGTAGCCCCAAATGGCCTGGAACTCACTTTGTAGACCAGGCTGGCCTTGAACTCACAGAGATCTGCCTGCCTGCCTCTGCCTCCTGAGTGCTGGGATTACAGGAGTGCGCTACCACGCCCAGCTCAGGGTTTATGCTTCTAAGAGCAATGCCAACCTTGATGCCAGGCACTCGGCACAATGCCCCTAGGCTAGGAAGAGCTCATGTCAGAAGGATGCATGGTATCACTCAGCTCTGACCTGTCTGCTGCCATCTGCCAGTCTGTGCCTAGAACAGGAAGCTTAAAACAGGTAAGGATGTGAACCCTTAGCTTTCTTCACAGCCAGACAAGGAGCCTGCTGCTGGCTGACTTTAGGGTAACTCGTTGATCGTTTATTGGGGTCTCTCACTACAGCCAGCCTGATGAAGAACTAAAGCTCTTGTACTTAAGAGGGCCCACGAGAGCTCAGCAACAGCTTATCTGTTCTCTGTGGCAGTGATGGAGACAGGACAGATGTCCCTGGGCCTGTCAGAAGCCCCATGTCTGCTAAAGGAGCCAGCAATATGGGAAGGCACCAGCTGGGATGGGCCCAGGTGGCCTGCCCTCTGCTCCCAGCCCTGCCTGGCTTGGACTGTAGCTGTGGCCCTCTCTGGCATGTACCTTGAGCCACTGCTTCTCTGTCAGCGAATCACTGTAGTCCACCTCCTTGCGATGGCGGGAGCCACGCCCAAACATCTTCTCTTCCTCCTCCTCACAGGTGAGCCGTTCTACCTCGGCATCATCCTTAATAATCCAAGAAGGGAGTTCATCCTCCTCCATCAGGCGTGGCTTCCGCTTAGGGTTGCGGGCCTCTTCACGCCGGCGGTCCAGGTCCATGCGCTGTGGTGCGGGGTGGACAAAGGGAGAGAGAAGTTAGCATGGCTGGGCCAAAGGCACTGAGAGCCTCCCAGGGCCAGTTCACTGCCTGCAGGGATGTGTGGCACTGTGGACATACAGAGGAGTTTCAATCTGGGAACTGATCTGCCTGCTAATGCAGACCCTAGTGAAGGTTCTGCCCTAGGGGACCCTAGTCAATCATTCAAGGCAGCATGTCTACGGCACAGCCTTGGAGGAAGATACCAGGCTTCCTGGGCTGAAAGGGTCCTACCAGAACTCACGCCAGCACCCAGTCGCATAGGGGATCTGTGGCCAAAGCTGTTGACAGCCCCCTGGCCCTACAGTGCCTGCTCAGCTCCCCTAGAAAGGGAAAGATCTTGGGCTTACTGTCCACAGGGTGTGAGGGTCACATATAGAACGAGGGCAGTGGTGTTCTGCTGTCCCCACGATATACTCAGAGTCCAGGGGAGACAGATGGGTAAGTTGGAGGCATGAGTGAGCCAAGCCCATGGAAAACACCAGTTGTGTGAGTTACTGGGGGTGTCACATGACCACTGAGACCCTGAGTGGGTTGAAGGCCGGCTGCTTACCATGAAAAGGTCAAACTCCTCCTCGTGCCGGGCGATCATCTGGTTGACTGTCTCATCGTCAGGCACCTCATCTTCCTCCTACAAGATTGCAAAGCTTTAGTGTGACTGTGGTGAGGCTGGGCTGGGCGGTGGCGACCGTGGGAGATGAGCTGACGGTCCTGGGCCGGCTGCAGTGGAGGGTCCCACATGACAGCGAGAGGCACACACATACGCACACGCACACTCCGTGGGGTTAGGCCCTTGCTGGGCATTCTCAGCAATAAGCTGAGGATTGAGTGGGCGTGGAGACTGAACTACCCCTCTCACCTTTAGAGGTGGCTCCTCCAGGTCGGGGTTGACGCCCGCTGGCGGAGGGGCAGTGTGGGCGAAGCTGGCACTGCCGCTGCCCGTGCTGCTGTGTCTGCTCTGTGGATAGATAGAGGGCTTCAGTCTCCAGGGCTGTCAAGCCGGCCTCTGTCAGCAGCAGTTAAAAAACCACTTCAAAGGGAAAGCAAGTGTTCATCTCTTTCCGCTCAGTCCATACTCCCTTTACTCCAAAGGGATGCAAAAAAAGAAAAAAAAGAAAAAAGAAAAAAACAAAAAACAAAAAACCAAGAATGCAAAAAAGGTACGAAACCAAAAATGAAGCCGCTCATGCGTCCACCACTCACACAGGGAGGGGCTGGTGCTGTGCTCACCTCGTCCTGCTCCTCGTGCTCCAGAATGGCCTGCAGGAAGGCACGCCGCTCGTGGCTTGATGACTTCTGGTCGAACATGCCTGCCTGGATCACCTTCTGGTCCACATTAAGCTTGTATTTAGCGGCAGCCAGGATCTTTTCCTCCACGCTGTTGACCGTGCAGAGGCGGAGCACGCGCACCTCATTCTGCTGACCAATGCGGTGGGCACGGTCCTGTGCTTGCAGGTCCTGGACAGAGGAGCTGTGTCAGTCCACAATGACTCTTCCAGGAATAAGACTCAGAGCCTTGGACTTCTGGGCCACACATGCTGCTGGCCTGGCCTTCCGCCCACCAGAACCAGTAGCTTCATGAGTAAGGAACTAACAGTAACGCTAGTCACCTGTACTAAGGGCCTGATGGATACTTTTTTTTTCCTTTTTAAAGGCTTATTTTATTTATTTACTTAATCTTATTTTTAAATTTTATTTATGCGTATGGGTCTGCATATATTTAAGTGCAGCATGCATGAGCAATGCCTGTGTAGGTCAGAAGAGGGTGTCAGATTGTTCAGAACTGGAGTTAGACTGCTGTGAGCCGCCATGTGGGTGCTGGGAACTAAGTTCTTAATTGCTGAGCCATCTCTCCAACCCTGTAAGATTTATTTTATTTATTTTTTATTTTTTGTCTTTTTGAAGCAGGGTCTCCCTGTATCCCCAGCTGGCCTGGAACTCACTATGTAGACCAGGCTGGCCTTGAACTCACAGAGATCCACCTGCCTCTGCCTCCCAAGTGCTGGGACTACAGGTGTGTGCCACCAGGCCTGGCTATAAGATTTATTTATTTAGGGTCTCCCTGTAGCCCCAGCTGTCCTGGAACTCACTATGTAGACCAGGCTGGCCTTGAACTCACAGAGACCTGCCTGCCCCTGCCTCCCAAGTGCTGGGATTAAAGGCATGTGCCACCACACCCGGCATAAGATTTATTTTTATTTTATGTGTATGGCTGTATTGCCTGTATGTGCTAAGTGCAGCTGGGTTGTACAATGTCCGCAAAGATTAGAAGACTAGATCGGATCCCCTAGAACTGGAGTTACAGATGGTTGTTAGCCACCATGTGGTGCTGGATCATCTGGAGCAACCAATCCTCTTAACCGCTGAGCTATCTCTCCAGCCCCGATTTATTTTATTTGTAATCCTGTGCTCTTCTTGTAAAAAATTATTTTTCTTTTATGCGTATTAGTGTTTTGTGTGTAAGTACACCACATGTATGCAATGCCCATGGAGGCCAGAAGGGAGTGTCAGATCCCCTGGAACTGGAGTTAAAGACAGTTATGAGCTGCCATGTGGGTCCTAGGAAGTGAACCTGGGTTCTCTGCAAGAGCAGCCAGTGCTCTTAACCACTCCAGCCCCAGATGCTTACAGAGGAAAACCAGTAGGGTTATGTTTTGAGCAACACCTATCTTTGTTCCAAAGTTGGGCTGTGTCACAATATGGACACCCTTCATAGTGCTGTGTTGGCATCCTGCCTGGCTGTGGCTCTGGCTCTTGTGTAGTTGGTAGCCTGGGCCTGGCCTAATGTCTCTGTGCCTTAGCATTCACTATGTGGATGCATGGTGTTCTCTTGACTTCAGTGGCTCTGCTTGACTACTGTCACTACCTGACCATTTCTCAGGAAATGGCCAATCCATAGGGTCTGGGTAAGAGGTATACCCAGACTCAATATACGGACACAGTAACTACATAGGTCATTTATACATCAGACAATTTGCACTGGACTTGGTAGGCTGGGGAAAGGATATGCTGGAAACCATGGGCAGGAAGAGCCGGTTGCACACAGCAACCAGCATATGAAAAGGATGCTCTTGTGGCTGCTGTTTAGGACTAAAGTGATCGAAGGTCCTTGCACAGGTGCCATGAGAGAGACTAGCAAGGTTCCCTAGGGGTTGGTGGTCACTGGATACACAGAATATTCAAGGCACCTGTCCACTGGGATTGAGGGAAAACGTATTGGGGCTGTCAGATTTTCAAACCCCTGCAACAGAGGGGACAGCCAGGTAGCTTCACGTGTCCTCTGAAAAACTGACCAACAATGACTGCTAAATAGACAGTTGTACGCTGGAATGCACCACACTACCTCAAAGGCCACACCTGTGTGCATGCCTAACAGATGGGGAGTGATGGGACTGGGACACCTCTTCACTTTGCATATTGGTAATTGTACTGTTGAACTAAACTGAGAATATAGTGCCTTATAAAATAAGATAGGGCAAAATTGTACCATTTTCAAACCATTATTAGGTGTATGAAACAGCATGTCCTGGCTGTGATTAGGGCACATGTAATAAGGGAGGAAGAGAGAGTGAGCAGAGCACAGGGTTTGCCTGGGTCTGGCAGGGCTGTATCCAGTTAACAGTGATCATCTTTGGTATGACTGGGCAAGTCTCCTACTTTCTTCCCAGAGAGAGCACCAGAGAGAAACCCAGAGAGAGCACCACAAGTGACAGACAAGTGCTCTATCACTAGGCTTGTGACTCCTTACACCTGGCCAGGAATGAAAAAAAAGTCTATCACTGGAAAAAGTGTCCCTAAGTGACACATAAATATTGCCACTTTGAGAAACAGGAGAAATAACCTGTTGGGCTCTGTTCCTGGACCACCTTGGGCTAATAAGTACAGTTTCCACAGCTCCCAGGCTATGGGAGTGCATGAAGGAGGAACAGTGGAGAGTGATGTCTCCTTTCCTCCACTCTAGGCCCCAGTGCTTTTACCTGGTGGGGGTTCCAGTCGCTGTCAAATATGATCACAGTGTCTGCCGACTGCAGGTTGAGGCCCAGGCCCCCAGCACGGGTGCTGAGCAGGAAGATGAAGTACTCAGAGCCAGGTTCATTGAAAGTTTTCAGCAGCATGCCCCGGTCCTCCGCTTTTGTGGTTCCTGATAGGAACAGGGAAAGAGGGTCAGCAGGGTGAACTGGGGCAGGAGACACAGAAGAGCTCATACCGTGACAGCAGGGCCAGTGCTCCAGGGCCACACAAGCCACAGCTGCATTCTACATGGTGGGACTTGGAGGTGCAGTATGTCACTACTGAATGATGCCAACACAAGCCTCACTGACTAGCCATGTCCTATGTGCACAAGCCACTGGAAAGGGACATGTTGACTCTAGCTCTTATCCAGGTGACACGGCTGCCATCCTAAGACCTCCCAATTCCATTTAATCTGCCCACATGATGGCTGGATACTAAGTTACTGATGAGGCCAAGTAACACAGAGCCTCAGCACGGGTGGCTGAGGTGGTGGGAATGAGTTACCAGTCTTGGGGCTGGTGCAGGTGCTTGACCCTCTTATAGTGGGTCTTTCTGGTTCTGAAAGAATCTCCTATACACAAGACAAGGTCACTTAATAAGGACTTTGGCTGGTGTGGTGCATGCCTTTAATTCCAGCACTTGGGAGGCAGAGGTGGATCTCAGTTCAAGGCTAGCCTGGTCTACATAGTGAGTTCTAGGCCAGTCAATAGCTACATAAAGAGACCCTATCTTTTTTAAAAAATATTTTTATTTATTACTTTTATTTTCCATATATGAGTGTATTGCCTGCATGTATGTAAGTGCACCTATGTCGTGCAAGGCCCGAGGAGGCTAGAAGAGGGCGCTGGATTCCCTGGAACTGGAGCTAGAGATGGTTAGTTGACACGTGGGTGCTGGGAATTGAACCTGGGTCCTCTGCAAGAGTAGCAAGTGCTCTTAACTTCTGAGCCATCTCTCTCCAGACCCTATTTTTTGTTTGTTTGTTTGTTTTTTTTTCATTTCTTTTGGTCTTTCTGAGACAGGGTCTCCCTGTAGCTCCGACTGGCCTGGATTCACTATGGAGACCAGGCTGGCCTCGAACTCACAGAGATCTGCCTGCCTCTGCCTCCCAAGCGCTGGGATTAAAGGCGTTCCCCCCCCCCCCCGGGATGGCTTTTTTTTTTTTTTTTTGAGACAGGGTCTCCCTGTAGCTCCGACTGGCCGGGATTCACTATGGAGCCCAGGCTGGCCTCGAACTCACAGAGATCTGCCTGCCTCTGCCTCCCCAGTGCTGGGATCAAAGGTGTGTGCCACCACGCCTGGCTTTTTTTCTTTTTTTTAAGATACTGTCGGCTGGGCATGGTGGAGCTTGCCTTTAATCCCAGCACTTGGGAGGCAGAGGCAGAGGCAGGCGGATCTCTGTGAGTTCAAGGCCAGCCTGGTCTACATAGTGAGTTCCAGACCAGCTGGGGCTACAGGGAGACCCTGTTTCAAAAGGAAAAGAAAAGAAAAGAAAAGAAAAAACGACTCTTAGCCAAGGACAAGATGGGTGCCCCACTCCTATATCCCCACGATAACAAGACTGTCAACAGGAATCTAATTGCCTCAGTCTGCAGCCAGCTCTGAGGAATCACCATAGTAACCCAGAGGCCACATGCATAGGGAAGCAGAGGAGCCCACTGCAGCCCTCCGCAGGCTGTACCTCATGCTTGTCATTCATGGGAGGAGACAGCTCTATGGCGTTTCTCTGATCTCCTGGATTTCCTCTACTCCTCTATCAGTTTTTCTGCCTATGGCGGTGACATTATACATATGGCACCCATAGCAGAGGCCAAGCAGGCAGAAGTCTTTGGGCCCTTCCTTGAAGGGACAAGGACATGCAGATCAGAGGTCATGGTGCTCATAAGGACAGGAGGGGCAGCTGGAAGCAAGGACACGGTGCAAAGGGGACCTGGACATGTGGACCTCACTACTGCTATGGGCTTAAACATTTTGACGCCCGAGCTGGGTAAGCATACAGTCAGATGTGAAGGTGGTCCTGGGGCATTGTTGACTAGGGACTGGTGGTATGAGATGGGTGTAAAGGATGAGTTCTAGTCAGAGTGTTCTAAGTAAAGATCTGCAGATAGACAGAAGGATGAGCCTGGTAAGTGCGGACTGGCAGTTCCCAAAACCACGTCCCTGAAGACTCAGTGAAAAGAGGTCCAGGGGCTGGGGCATGGAGGTCTAGGCCTTCCTGACTACTTACACTATCAGCCATATGGGCCTCTTCCTTCATGAAGGGTGGGGAAGTAAAACCATACAGTGACGGACCACAGGGCCAGTTGGGACGAAGCTGCCTGTGTACCACCTGACCTTGCCTAGTGATGCCAGTGCAGTCAAGTCTTATTCTAGCTCTAGACCAGGTCTGTGACAGGCCACAGCCAAGTAGCTAAAGGACAGCGGGCTGTCCTAGGATGTGCGTGCATGCATGCGTGTGTGTTTGTGTAGGAAATCTGAGGAGTGGCCAAGATGGAGGAGAGTGTGCACCTGAGTGTAGCTCTGCCAAGGCCAGTGAGCCCTTGTGCTCAGTGCACAGGGTCTTAGCAGTGCACTAGTGCCCATGCTCATCTGACAAGGGTTTGTGTGATTTTAGCTGAAATGACACTGCAGTGCCCTGGACCCCAAACCCAGCACCACAGTGAAGAGATGCCAGCTATCAGGAAACTCAGCCACATCCCAACACATACAGGCACTCCTCCCCATCAAGGTGGCTGTGATGCTGCTTGACCCTGTGTCTACTAGGCTTAGAGGATGTGGGCCTTGTACAAAGCCCTCAAGCAATTTGTCTACTACTCACCATCAAGCCTGAGATATTTGAAGCCACGGTATGCAAAATAGTCTTCCATGATAGTCATGAGGGAGGTCATTTGGCAGAAGAGCAGCACTTTATGATTGGTAGCACGCAGCTTAGGCAGAATCCGATCAAGAAGTTCGAATTTCCCTGAGGCACGGTACAGGTCCAGTCTGGTGTTGGCAGGTGAAGGGAAGGACATGTGAGTTCATAGACGGTATGTGGCCATCTCCAGGTCACCTGGCAGATTCAGGGGCAGAGAGCTGGCTTCCCAGTCAGACCCTACCCATAGCTTCAGCTAAATTCAGCTCACTCACTTAGGGCCCATCACCAGTAACCAAGTATAGGTCATAGGGGTGAAGGAAAGGAAGTGTGATTGGAAACAATGGCCAGAAGCTAGGTGAAGCGGCACACGCCTTTAGTCCTAGCATTCAGGAGGCAGAGGCAGGCAGATTTCTGTGAGACTGAGGCCAGCCTGGTCTACATAGTGAGTTCCAGGCCAGCTGGGGCTACACAGTGAAACCCTGCCTAAAAAAAGAGAAATGATGTGCAAAGAGGCTGCTCAGGTACAAAAAATGGCTCTTTCAAGAAACAATGCCCACGGGATGGGCAGAGCCAGACCTGTCCCCTTCCAGTTAAAGCAGCTCACACTAGAGAGCAGCCATCCAGCCAGATGCTAGACTAGTGGTCCCCAGACCTCTTATTTCCTCTAGCCACAGTTCCTGCTTTAGACATGTGGAAACTGAGGTTGAATGGCAGGGTCACAGTGACAGAGCAGGTGTGTGGGTGACATACAGGTCAATAGGACCTCTGGAAGCCAGGCCTAGTGGTGAACACCTGGAATCCTAGCTGTGGAAATAGGGTCGTAAGACCAAAGTCAGCATAGACAGTTTATGGAGCCACTCACAATCAAGAGGGCTGGTCATGAGCTTGGTAGTGGAGTACTTGCTTAGGATGCATGAAGTCCTAAGCTCAATCACCACAAGAAAAAATAAGCTTAGAGGGCTCAACATGGCAGGGCTGAAGTATGGCCTGACCTGCCAGAAGCTCTCAGTATGTGTGATGTTCTAGAGATACAGTAATGGCCAAAACTAATGGTTTACACAAGGGTAGCCTGCAGCCCAGTGTGCTGGTCATGAGAGGTAGCGGCCAGCCTGGATTACGCAGGTACAGAAGTCTAGTCTACAGGTGAGACCTTAGCTCAACAATCCAAAAGAAAGAGAAGTGTAGCTTATGCTTAAGAAGCTGCAGGAAACGCATTTGCAGGTGGTAAGTGTGAAACTGTATGTTGGATGGACATGGGTTTAGGCATTATGAAAGCTGACTGGTGTTCGACTGTGGACAGTGAGCTCACACATCTTCCCTTTCATCCAGCCTGGATACCAGACAAGGATCAACCACAGGGTCCAAGTCACCGCACAGGGTACACATGTCTCCTAGTGGGGGGACACCCCCCACACACCATGCTGGGAAGCTTCTCACCCTTGGACGATGCCACCAGTGAAGC
Organism: Nannospalax galili; assembly: GCF_000622305.1. Classification (NCBI taxonomy): domain Eukaryota; kingdom Metazoa; phylum Chordata; class Mammalia; order Rodentia; family Spalacidae; genus Nannospalax; species Nannospalax galili. Next base: position 151,862 of record NW_008338997.1, on the reverse strand, counting down.
CCAAGTGCTCAGAGAAGGACTCCTGCAACAGGACAAGAAATAGGTCAGTGTCGAGCAGGAGGGGTCACCTGGTTCGGCCCAGGCTGCTGCAGCAGTAGCAGAGAGGCCAGATGAGGATGTTTCAGCACAACAAATGCCAGCGCTCATGCTATCTATGTGAAGGACTCAGCTACCAGTGGGAACCTGGTATGATGTATCCAAATCACCCTACCTGACACGTCCAAGGGACATAGGGTTGAAAATGATCTGGATACTGTACCAAGAGCACAGACGCGAACGCTTCAGAAGCAAGAGTCTGAAGGCCCCAAGAGCAAGGTTACCCAAGATAGCTGTGACTAGCTAGCTAGCTGACTGCTCTCCAAAACCCGGGGGTGGGAGAGGGGGGATACAACCCTGCCAGGGGCATATGCATGTGACTCCAGGGGTGCAAAAACACTTTGGAGGTGGCTCTTAAGGGTGAAGCCCTAGGGACCTTCAATTCTGTACCTGTTAGTATGTGAATTCCTTAAGTACCTGTCTAGGGCTGGTCACAGCCAGTGCCAAATGAGATTACCTACCATGTACCCAGACCCTCGGTTCCATCCCCAGGAGGATACACACACACACAAAGCAAAGCACTGACAAGGGGGGTAAAATAGAAATCAAAGGACACAGATGTATAGGAGTTGGCTCGCGAAAATATTAAAATCCATTATTAAAAATATCAGAGGGAAGGGCTAGAGAGATGGTTCAGCAGTTAAGAGCACTGACTGCTCTTGCAGAGGACCCAGATTCGATTCCCAGCACCCACATGGCGGCTACAAACCGTCCTTAACTCCAGGTCCAGGGGAATCCGAAGCCTTCTTCTGACCTCCTCAGCATTGCATGACATAGGTGCACTCACGATGCATGCAGGCAATACACTCATACACAAAACATAAAAATAAGAATAAAAATTTTTTTTTTGATCTTTTTGAGACAGGGTCTCCCTGTAGCCCCAGCTGTCCTGGAACTAGCTATGTAGACCAGGCTGGCCTTGAACTCAGAGATCCGCCTGCCTCTGCCTCCCGAGTGCTGGGATTAAAGGCGTGCGCCACCATGCTCAGCCCAGAAATAAAATATTTTTAAAAAAATATATCAGAGGGGACTGGAGAGATGGCTCAGTGGTTAAGGGCATTGGCTGCTCTTGCAGAAGAGCTAGGTTCAGTTCCCAGCACCTACACAGTGGCTCACAACTGTCTGTAACTCCAATTCCAAGGGGTCGTCAACACTCTCCTCTGGCCTCCACAGGCTCTGCATACACGTAGTGCACTTACATATAGGCAAAACATCCATAAATGTAAAATAAAAATAAATTAAAAACAAAACAAAAAAGTCGGGCGTTATGGCACATACCTTTAATCCCAGCACTTGGAAGGCAGAGGCAGGCAGATGTCTGTGAGTTCAAGGCCAGCCTGGTCTGCATTGTGAATTCCAGGCCAGCTGGGGCTACAGGAAGACCCTGTCTCAAAAACACCAAAAAACAAACAAACAAAAAAAGAAAACAAACAACTATCAAGGCCTGGAGAGTTGGCTTAGTTGTTAAAGTCTCTGTTGCACCTCTGTTGTGAAGATATGAGTTTGGATCCCCAGCACCTGCACAGGAGTTGGATATCCACATGTGTAAATCCAGTGCTAGGGAGGTGGAAATACAGGGCCTGGAGCTCACTGGCCAGCCTGTCAAGCCAATCATCGAGTTCCAGGTTCAATGAGACTTTGAAAAAATTAGGTGCAACCTTTAATCCCAGCACTTGGGAGGCAGGCGAATCTGCGAGATTTAGGCCCGCAGAGTTCCAGGCCAGCTGGGGCTTCAGGGAGACCCTGTCTGAAAAAACAATACCTCAAAAAGTAAGGCGCACATCAATAAAGGAAGACACCTGACACTGAGCTCTGGCTCTACTCGCACATGCAGATACATGCCACACACAAGCAGTCCAGCTCTGCCTAAGAAGCTGGTACAAACCCAGGGTTGGTGGCCCCACCTCAATGTGCTGGAACATGTATGGGTGGTTGCAGATCTTGCGTAGCTGCATGATGGTGTTCATCAGCGTCTTGGTCCCACCTTTGCCCTGGGAAGAAACAGGAGAGGGTTCTAAATTGGGGTCTTGCCCCTGGCTTGGGGGGAGGTGGTGGTAAAAGGGCCCAGAGCAATCTGTGGCCGTGCTTTATGACAGGCCACAAGGAGGAAGCGGTGCGGTGCGGTGCGGTGCGGTGTGGTGTTTGAGGAGTCCAGAGAGACACAGACTGCCCGGCACATGGGATGAATGAAACAAGTGTGACAAAGAGCTTAGCCCGAGCACATACACCGTGTGCACTATACAGATTGGAGTGGGGCTCTGTGCCAAGAAGGAGAAGGAGCACCCGCATGAGGCTTTGTGCAGGTGTGAAAGGGCCCAAGAAAAGGGAGTGAAAGGGACTTAGTATGGTGCAGATTTGAGGGACTGCTGTCAACCTGGGGGACAAGCTCAGGCCTGCTGAGGAGCTAGTGGAGGACCCTGAGAGCTCCGAGAGGACTGGTCTGAGCACCCATCAGCAACAGCCCAAGTGGAAAGGTGTGGAGGTGATGACTACCCAGGAGGTTTGCACCCAACTAATGGGGCTCACTAGAATATTTCAATTCTCCTGGGGTTGCCCCTGTGTCCCATGCTGCCATGAGCAAGTCTCACAAACAAGTCAGTGTCCTTGAAAATCACTGACAATAGACCTGTGGCCGAGGGATCAGGGCCAGGTTGGGGTCTCAGGCCAAGATCTTGAAGGCCAGGAAGGTGGAGGCCTCCTGGGCATTGAAGCCATGCCCTGAACCTCATGCTGCTCTTGACTGCCCTCCTTAGATACTCAGGAGATGAAGGGGGATGCCAAAACAAACCTTCTTGTCCTTCTCAGAGCCATCCGTCAGCAACACGCCCTTGGCCTGCATATGCCTATAGAGCACACGCTGTAAGGCTGACATGTCACACTTGATGACGTATTCCACCTGTAGGGTAGAGAGTGCACTGAGTGGCTGTATAGTCCCAGACTGAGCCACCTAGCCACCTGGGGTCTCAGGACCAGCACTGCGTAGATATGGGGTGAAGGGGAAAGGTCCACAAGACTGGGGAGTAGATCTAGGCTGATGAACAGAAAGGGGATTCTGTGCTTGAATGGGTAACTTGCTCACATTCTGGAGGGGTCTCCACAGCTGGCCAGAAAATAAAGGGTAAAAAGGGGGCTAATCAACATAGCTACAATGGACAGAAAGCCAAGGCCCTGCCAAGGCAGAGCAGTCCTGGGCTCTTGCCATGGACAGGAGTCCATGAAGCTGGGCCAGTGGGAGTCGGACAGGGCTCAGTCATCATCCAAGACTGGGTGGAGCAGGACCAGGCGCCTGTGGAGGATCTCCCAATCACAAACACACTGGCCAAAGGCTTGCTGCAGAGACTGGTGGCTTCTCTCTACACCTTACCCATACTATGGATGGCAGCCTACAGCCTCTCCCCACACCTACCTTCTCAGGCAGCTGGGCCTCTACTTCCTTTTTGAGCCTCCGTAGCAGGAAAGGTCGCAGCACCTTGTGCAGACGACGGATGATCAGGATAGTCTCTTCCTCATTCAGGTCCACCTGTAGCACAGACAGAAAATTAAAATACTGCTTTTGAAAGTGGCGTGGACTTTATAGGTCGGTGGAAAGGGGTGCTGCATCATGGGCCCCAGCTGGTACTTCGGTGCTCCTGGGAAAAGGAGAGGTAAAGGATTTGCTCCATGCAATCCCTAGCAGGAAGTGAGGCTCCTCATACCTCCCAGGAAAACACACAGCAGCTGGTTGCCAGAACCTGCCAAGTTGTTATGAATGTGTTATTACAGGCACAGCAGTGACCACCTCCAGCCAGGCAGTCTGCAGGAGGTCTGACCCAGAGCACTGCCAAGACGGCTGTCACTAGGGACCACAACCTCCCTCCCTTAGCCTGGGGGAGCTGACGTTAGGAAACACTGCTTTCCCGGGTACCTTTCTCTCCAGTTGAGTGGCTATAATGCTTAACATTTTATTTTTTCACTTATTTATTTTGTATGTGCATGTGGGGGCATCTAGAAATCAGAGGTAACTACAAAGTTGGTTCTTCCCTTGCACTTACGGGTCCTGAGGCTTGGCAACAAGCAACTGTATCCACTGAGACATTTTGTCGGACTGAGAAGCTTCATTTTATCTTATTTTATTTTATTTTTTGGTCTTTTTTTTGAGACAGGATCTCCCTGTAGCCCCAGCTGTCCTGGAACTCACTATATAGACCAGGCTGGCCTTGAACTCACAGAGATCCGCCTGTGCCGGGACTAAAGGTGTGCCACCACGCCTGGTGAGAAGCTTCATTTTAATGAAAACTAAGATGGCACAGGTCTCCCGTTCTTTCCTTGGCTCTCTGCTCCTCCTCTTTAGAAATTCATTTGAGGGAAGAACAGCAAAACTGCAGTCTGACTCTGGCTCTGAGGAGGTGCCTGGACCTAAGATTATAGCACCATGAAGCTGGGCGGGGGAGACCTTAGTTTCCCTGTCGCCAGGGCCCATGTATGGGCCAGCCTGCACAAAGGGCAGGAACCCTGTACCTTGAAAGCAGTGGAGGCCCTTCTGTTGGGACCTGAGGAAGTTCAGAGGGGAAGCAGTTGTCATCAGACTCTGCCCAGAACTACAGGCTAAGCAGTTCAACCCCTTCTCAAGGCCTGGCCTGCCTCACAGACATTCTTCACCCCTAAGAGAACAGCACTGAGTGGGTGGCTCAGAACTGACGGACACGACCACCACTCACCCCTGCCTGTACTTCAGACTCAGTACCACCCAAGGTGCCAAGACAGCAAGACTCTGGCCATGGTGTTCTTTGAAAACAATGTCAAAGCCTGGCTCCAGAGATCTTTTGTTATACATCTTTTTTTTTTTTTTTTAATTAGTTTTATTTATGTGTATGCGGTTGTATTGCCTGCATGTAGTAAAAAATGTGTATGAGTGGGCTGGAGAGATGGCTCAGCGGTTAAGAGCAGTGGCTACCCTTGCAGAGGACCTGGGTTCAACTCCCAGCACCCACATGGCGGCTACAAACTGTCCTTAACTCCTGTTCCAGAGGAATCTGAAGCCCTCTTCTGACCTCTGTGGCATTGCACGGCACGGGTGCACTCACATACCTGTAAACAATACACTCATACACATAAAATTAAAATAATATTTTTTAAAAATGTGTATGCGTGTTTAGTCTGCATATATATAAGTGTACCACATTCATGCAATGCATACAGAGATCAGAAGAGGGCATCAGATCCTCTGGAACCAGAGTTACAGACAGTTGTTAGCTACCACATGTGTGCTGTGAACCAAACCTAGGTTCTCTGTGAGAGCAGCCAGTACTTTTAACCACTGAGCCATCTCTCCAGGTCAAGATTTTTATTATCTATTATTATCTATTATTATTATTATTATTTTGGTCTTTTTGAGACAGTGTCTCTCTGTAACCCCGGTTGTCCTGGAACTCACTATGCCTGCCTCTGCCTCCCAAGTGCTGGGATTAAAGGTGTGCGCCACCGCACCCGGCCAAGATTTATTATTTTTATTTATGTATTTATATGTGTGCCTTCAAGAGTTTATGTGGATCACATGCATGCAGATGCCTGTGGAAGCCAGGGAGCATTAGATCCCCTGCAATTGGAGTTAACAAGATGTTGTGAGCCACCTGAGGTGGGTGGTGGGAACTGAACCCTGGTCCTCTGAAAGAACAGTAAGCACTTTTAACTACTGACCCATTTCTCTAGGCTCCCCCTCCCCAAGTCCCCTTCTGAACTCCCTGCTGCCCCCAGGTTAAGACCTGAGCCTGGGGGCAGACCCACAGCCCCCACCCTATGGTTTGTGCCATGCCCTGCAGGGGTTCTGAGGGCTGCTTGCTCTGTTGACATCATGGACATACTGTTGGCAGGAACACCGTCCCTGAGCAGCTGTAGAGAAGTTCATAGTGGACAATTCCCACCCTGCCAGAGTGAGCACCCAGGCAAGCTGACCTTCTCGCCAGTCATAGCGAAGGGTGCGTTGAACCACTGCTCGAAGGTGCTACAGCTCTTAAAGATGGTGGGCAGCAGGAAGTTGAGCAGTGCCCAGAGCTCTGGCAACTTGTTCTGTAGCGGCGTACCCGTCAGCAGCAGGCGCCGGGGAGCCACATAGTGCGTGTTGAGGACCTGCGTCAGCTTGCAATGGTGGTTCTTCATGCGGTGGCCTTCGTCGACGATCATGTACTTCCAGCGGATCTGAGGGGCCGAGAGCTGGTGATCAGGGGAGGCAGCAGGGCTGCCCAGGACGGAGTGAATAGGCGTGGAACCAGGATACTGCTAGAGCCACCAAACAGGCTCTATTCCAATGGAGCGGAGAGAAATGCAGGTGGGAGCCAAGTAGGAAAGCACTAAACTTTCCAAAGTGGGCTGGACAGTGCTCAGCAACTCCTCTCTCCAAGTGATACACCTTGATGGCAGCACCTTAAGAGCTTCAGAAACATTCTGGAAAAATGCTAACAGCTAGGCCATTCCAACTGAATGCACACAGGCACATAGGCAGGTTAGAGTGTGGTCTCAGGGGAAGGGCAGTGGCTCCACATCTCGTGGACAGAGCAGACACTGTGTGAGGCTGTAGGAAAGTGCTTGGCTGTCTGCATGTGACTTCACCCAGAACTACCTGTAAGGACACAGAATTTCTTCATTTATGCTCATTTGCACCACTGCCAGTAAGACTGGGGTCTAGAAACTGCTTGGGGAGGCTGAGCAACCAGGTCATGCTGCTCTACACAAGCATACAGTGGGATTCCCTGTGAAGGGCTGATATACATATGGCGTCAGAATCAAGGTCGTTAGCACTCTGAACGTAGGCCTCCTGCAGTGTAAGTGAGAGCACACTACCTTAGCCAGGATGTGTTTGTCTTTGATGATATACTCGTAGGTGGTCAGCAAGACGTTGAACTTCCCACTGCGGAGCTGGGGGACAAAAGCTCGTCTTGCTGCAGGAGAGCCCTGTAGGGACAGGATGTACATGGCTTAGGATCCTGGATCCTGTCAGGTGGTATGGGACAGTGCTAGCGATGAGGCTGCTGGCCTATTCTGACCCTGTAGAGTGTTAACTATGGGGAAGTGGAATGCAGGGGCCCTTGGGAAGCTGCACTACTTTCATCATCACCAGCCACATTCCTGGTGGCCCATCAGCTCCCCTCTTCCTAGGTCCCCAATTCAGGCCCCTAAGCTAGAGGCCAGGGTCCCTACTTCCCCAGCAACAGTCACCATGGTCAGCGTGACCTCTTCCCAGTCAGGAAGCCTGGTCTGCCTCCCTTGTTTTCATCTGAAACCCATGTGGCGGGAGCCAGGGCCTCCTCCGTGATCAAATTCATTTGAGACACACAGAGCTACTGATGACGAACCTGAGGCAGGCAAGCTCTATGCACTGCTGAACTGGTGCCCTCTCTACCTCAGCTCCCGCTGCCCACATGGCTGTTACAAGTCCCTTCCCAGTAGAGCACTCAGGATACCCAGCATCATGCTCCACAGTAGCCCATGCTCCTTTTGCCTTCATATACACAGGGGTTTTAACCAGAGCTCCACCGCGTATGGACTCCTCCAGTGAACATACTGATTCACTGTTACCTATACTAAGGGATATGCTATCCAAACAGTACTCCAGAAACAGAGCCCAGAACTTGATTTTCAAAAAGAAGCATTTTGTCTCTCAACACTCGGGAGGCAGAAGTCGGTGGATCTCTGTAAGGTTGAGGCCAGCCTGGTCTACATAGCAAGTTCCAGGCCAGCTGGGGTTACAGGGAGACCCTGTGTCAAAAAGACAAAAACCAAAACAAAGAAGCAAACAAAAATACCAAAGTGACCACCCGACCTTGTTAATGACAGGATCCCTTCTGAATCAAATAAGCCCCATTCTATCACTACATGGTGCCATCTCCCCCACCCCAGCCGACACCTGTGTTCCCTAATGAGGACACCTCTTCAGGGAACAACATACCTTGTAGGACACCTTCACCACAGAGGGGGCCCACTTGTCAAATTCATACGCCCAGTTTGACAGTGTCCTGATAAGAAAGGGACAGTCACAGTCAAGGTTTACTATACTCAGTGACAGCAAAGTTTATGGGTCTTGTCACAAGTTTGTCCAACAGCTCTTGTCACAAGTATGTCCAACAGCACCCTGTGGAAAGAGGGAGGAGGGCCAGCAGACCAGGGAGGAAAGACACCTTGCTGCAGGTGGAAGAACCTCGGGGCAGTGTGAAGCTACGAATGGGCCCTGGGCAGCCAGCCTTGTCTACGGTGGAGGTGTGCGGGCCCTCAGAGATGTGGTGGACCCATTGAGTGAATGCATGCCAGCGCAGGGACCATGTGGAAAGGCTGAGGGTCAACCGAAGGTCACACCTACTGCAGGAGCAGCAAGGAGCTCATGCAACCTTGGCAGTAGGGTTCTCACCCTGTGAGTTTCAGAAGCACCCTGCCTACAGCACCACAGTGCAGAGGGAAGCTGCCTCATGGCCACCCACCACAAACTGCTGCTTTGGACAGCAGGAGCCAGAGACGGCAAGGCTGAGGACGAGAGGAGCCCTGGGCCCTGCCTTAGGGAACACAGCTCAACACACAGCTGTCAGAGAAGCAACTAGAGCGCCACACGTGAGGGGCAGAACAAAGGCATACGGTGCCCACCGGAGGGTCTAGCAGGGATCCCTGAGGGGAGCAGACATGCTGGCATCTGAAATGTATTTTCCTTCTTGTTTTTTTAAATTTTTCTAAATTTACTTTTATTTTGTGTATGAGTAGTCTGCCTACATGGATTTAAGTGTACCATGTACATGCACTACCTCCAGGGGCCAGAAGAGGGTGTCAGATTCCCAGTGTGTGCTACATAGATTCAGTTGTCAACCAGACACACCTTGCAAGAGTGAACCTCACACTCAATTTCACTCAATTAAAGAATTTCCTCTATCGGACTGGCCACCTGTGGGCATGGCAGTGAGGCATTTTCTTGATTGTTGACTGATATAACAGGGCCTAGCCCACTATGGGTAGTGCTATATCTGGGTATTTAAGAAAGCAAACTGATAGGGGCTGGAGAAATGGCTCAGGGCTTAGGAGCACTGGTTGCTCTTACAAAGGACCCAGGTTCAGTTTCCAGCATTCACATGGTGGCTAACGACTGTCTGTAATTTCAGTTCTACGGGATCCAACACCCTCTTCTGACCTCCACAGCCAGAATGCACATGGTGCACTTACATGCAGGCAAAACACTCATACACATTATATATATTAAAACAAAATAAAACAGGAAGCAAGCAAGCAAGCAAATTAAGAACAGAAAAGAACAAGCCAGTGGTTCTAGGTTGGATCACACCAGTTATTCAATAAATGTAAAGTCTCCCCCCGCCCAATTAAAAAAAAAGGTATGTCTGTGTTTATGTGCACCTATGTGCAGGTGGCCTGCAGAGGCTAGAAGAGGACATTGGATCCTCTAGAGCTGTTGTTACAGGCAGTTGTGAGCTGCTAACATGGGTGTTGGGAACCAAACCCTAGTCTAATGCAAGAGCAGGCTCTGGATCCCTATCCCTGGATGTGTGCTGAGTATCACTTTTTCCCACCCAGCACAGCAAAGAAGCAAGAACAAGTCCCCAGCTAGCTGCCGAGCAGGTCTGCCTGAGCAGAGCTCTGGGTCAGGGTTGAAGTGGGTGGGATGTGGTGGATGATGTGTGCAACATGGAGGAGATCAGGCGGTTGCTTCACTTCCACAGCCACAGGCACCACGTAGGCACAAGAAAATCCCTAGGCAGATACCCATCTAGGGCGGATCAAGAGTTTGTGAAACTCCAGTCTACATGACGCCTGGGGTATGGCACAGCAGCAGAGCCCCTGCTGAAACCCTGGATGGACATCTAGCACTGCAAACAAAATATTCTGCACTCAGGAGGCTGAGGAAGGAGAATCTTGAATTCAAGGAAGGCCATCACAGAGTACATATCAAGACATTATCTTAAAAGAGAAGCAACAGGGGCTAGAGAGATGGCTCAGTGGTTAAGAGCACTGACTGCTCTCTGAGAGGACCCGGGTTCGATTCCCAGCACCCACATGGTGGCTATGAACCATCCTTAACTCCAGTTCCAGGGGAATCCGAAGCCCTCTTCTGACCTCCGAGGCACTGCACGACACGGGTGCAGTCACATACATGCAGGCAACACACTCACACACACAAAATAAAAATAATAAAATATTAAGAGAGAGAGAGAGAAGCAACAACAAAAATGTGTCAAAGTCAAACCTGTGGCAAACTGGATGAACCATCACTGGCCAGAGTTGGTTAGAGAAACCTAACAACTAATGATCCTGGAACAGGATAATGGTAACAGAGAAAAACCACTGAAACCCAGCGACTGCCAGTGTTACTTTCTCTGTCAGGACTGGATCACGGGAACGAAAGACATGTCAACAAGGGAACTTGGGAGAAAAGTATGTGGGACCTCACACTGAGTCCACTACTGTCCTAACCCGCCATAAGAAAAGGACAGGGTCTCCTGTAAAGAATTAAGGAAAGCAGTTCTTCCTAGTAGCACAGTTAAAATGACCATGAGTTTGGCAATTGCCCTGGAATGCCAGGCAAGACTTCCACTATGGCAGCTAGAGTTCGAATAAGAGGGGAAATGGGACCATCCACTGGCCCTAGTGACCCCCACTAGACAAAACAACAAAGACTTCCCAGGTTGACAGTGAGGAGGCCTGTTAGGCACTGCAGAGTGAACCCACAGTTCCTGTCCTGTGTTGGACCGTAGTGGCATCTAGGGCTTCCACTGACAGATGAAGTAGGTAGAGCATATCCCCTGACATCAGTGTAAATCAGAGTAACACACTGACACACCTACCTGCTTGGGCCTCAATGCATCCATCAACTTTGCAAAGTACACAGACTGGAGGTTGCAGTGGCCCTGGCTATGCACTTGGTATAAGATCGGGGGGGGGGGGGGGTGTATAGGGAAGGGTGCATGTTCCAGGAGGAGAATGCAGAGGCCCAGGTGATGGAACACACTAGACCTTCCCAACACCAGGAAGTGGTTCAGTGCCATGTGACCTGGGCTGAGCCAGGCTAGCTCAGAGGGAAATGAATGGGCTTTTTGGTAGTGAACATGTATTGGTAGTGAACATGTATCCTCACCTACTGGAAGCACAAGGGCACTGGAGCCAAGAGTTGCTGGCCACCAGGACACTGGAGGCTAGACCTGTGCTGTACATGCTGAGATGAAATGTGGAGCAAGCACACTGAATTCAAGGGAGTACAAAGGGCCTATTCCCCCAGTGGGAGGTTCTGGCTACTTGTGGAGCAGGAAAAAGCCACTGGGACTATCCTGTGAAAGCTGCCCTATGGGAGTACTCCACCTACCATTCTCTTGAAACCAGCAGACAGCTGTGGGCTGACTTGTATTCCCCAAATTGAAATATGGAAGACTTCACACACCCAGGAAATCAGAAATTTGCACTCACACATTCACAGAGAGAAGACTGTGTGAAGAAGTAAGAGAGAAGGCAGCCATAGAGAGGCCTGAGACCAACCCGCCCAGTTGCCCTCTGGATCATCCACTTCTGACCAGCAGGAAAATAGACCTGTTGTAGATGCTGCTCCTGAAGGAGCTGTGCTGGGCACCCCTGGCAGCTCAGGTGCAGGAGCAGGAGCCGCACACTTACGAGAGAGGCACAATGATGAGGAAGGGCCCGTTGATGCGCTTGTGCTCCATGAGGTACGTGATGAGTGCAATGGTCTGGATGGTCTTTCCCAGACCCATCTCGTCAGCTAGGATGCCATTCAAATTGTTGTTATACAGAGACACCAGCCACTCCAGGCCCTTGATCTGTGAGGACGAGAGCAGCCACTACATGAGTGATAGCCATGTTCCATGCAAGCACCTGAAACCCGTGGCCACTCTACCAGGTATTCTGCCCTGTGGAATATCACCTATAGTCATCATTTCACAGGGGTCTGCGCTAAGAATTTCTGTATGTAAAACCTGTTTTATCTTTTACTTCTTTGGGGGGACTATTATTTATTGTTATTTTATGTTATAAGTATGTTTTTCCTGGATGTATCTAAGTGTACCACATGCATACAGTGTTTGTAGAGGTCAGAAGAGGGTGTCAGATCCTCTGGAACTGGAGTTACAGGCAGTTGTTAGCCATCATATGGGTGCTGGGAACTGAACCTGGGTCTTCTGCAAGAGCAGTCCATACTCTAACCCTCTGAGCCAGCTCTCCAGCCCCTTACTTTAAAGGTATTTTTAAAAACAGGCTTAAGCATGAGCAATAGGGGGAAAAGCTTCTCAGAGGCAGAACATGACCAACCAAGCATGGGTGCAGGCTCCTCAAGGGACGGTCCCCTAAATTTCTCCATTCCTGTGTGTGCATGTGTAATGTATGTGCACTCACGTGTGGAGGGAGGGGTTGGTATGAGGTGTGTTCCCCAACCCCTCTGAATTTCCTCAATTACTTTCCTGACTATTTACTGAGGCAGAGTTTCACACTCATCCCAGAACTCTCCAATTTTGCAAGTCTAGCTAGCAGCTTCCCGTGGGGACCCTGTCTATACCTCCTGACTGTTAGAATTACGGGTGGCCACAACACCTGCTCAGCTGTTATATGGGTTCTGGGGATCCAAATTCTGGTCCTCAAACTTACACAGCAAGCCCTGTACATAAAACTTCTAATCCTCAGGGCTAGGGTAAGGGTTGGTGAATAGTGCACTGCAACAGTTCAGGGCTGTTCCTCCTGATGTTGTGAAACACATAAGGAAGTCTTCCCCACCCCTACCCCATGGAACACTTCAAGGCCCAAACCATTAAGAGTTTCAGGAGAGCACGCTGATGAAAACATCAAATGATGAGTGATTACCTAAATGCTATTTCAACATTAACTAAAGAAGGGCGAGGAGGTAGCTTAGTGATGGAATGCCTGCCTACCATAGCGCCCTTTTATCCCCAATACCACACACATAAAAACTTACATTTATAGGACAGGTGTGGTGATGTAGGCCTTTAATCTCAGCATTTGGGAAGCAGAGGCAGGCGGATCTCTGTGAGTTAGAGGACAGCCTGATCTACATAGCGAGTTCCAGGCCAGCTGGAGCTACAGGGAAACCCTGTCTCAAAGAGACCCCCTCCAAAAAAGGAAATTTATTTCTTATGTGTGTGGAGGAAGGAGGGAGGACAACTTCTGGGAGTTGGTTCTCTCCTTCCATCTTGTAGGGTCTCAGGGATCAGACTAAGGTCATCAGGCTTGGTGGCAAGTGCCCTGCCTGCTGAGCCATCTTTCAGCACCCCACCTATTTGCTTTTCACTAAAGATGAGTGCCACCACACCTGGCTTCCCAATTGCTTTTCCTTTCCTTTTTTTTAAAAAATTTTATGTGTATGAATGTTTAGCATGCATACCACATGCATGCAATGCCCGCATAGGCCAGAAGAGGGAGTCAGATCCCCTGAAACTGTAGTTATGAACCGTTGTTAGTGGCCATGTAGAATTGAACCCAGAACCTTTCAAATAACAGCATGTGTTCTTAAAAGTGGAGCCATTACTCCAGCCCCCAACTGTTTTCTTAATGGAAGGCTCTTTTCAAAGCTTGGGTGTTTTCCAACAGATTATATATAACATTAGAAAATTTAGACCTTTTCTGTAGAGATTAAGTAGGTTCAGGGCAAACTGTCAAGCTTCTGATTACAATGGCCTGTGGAAAGTTCCAGTGAAAGCTGATTTGCTATGGAAGGTATGTGACACAGAAAGTCTCTCTTAGAGAGAGTAAGGCAAGAACAAACAAAATCAGGGAGATGTAATCATTGGATGAGACCAGCTCCCTTCTAGACCTCAGAGAAGAGATAGGGCTATTGTACAGAGACAAAGAGAATTTCTTTCCAGGCCCCAAGAATAGGTCAGAGGTGCCTTCTCACCCCCACAAGAACCCTACACCTCAGGAAGGGTACTCCCTTGTCCAGAAGGCCTGGGTTTCGTATAGCCAGCTCGATTCCATGGTGTAAGTCGTTCTTGCTGACTCAGCACCAGGTGACACAGACTGAGTGTGTCTGTGCTCAAATCACATCCCCATCACAGAATAGCCACGTGGGACTGTGTCTGCACTGTGGGGCTCAGAAGCACTTGTTATAGACAATGCTCCCTGGCTGCTTATTAATTTAAATTCCTCCTGGCATCTAACCTACCTGTCATTAGCTGCTTCACAGGTGGGCAAACTCTGGGTCCACAGGGAGAGTGAGTGGAATGGCCCAGAGAGAAAGTGGAAAGTTAATTCAAGTCGCCTAAGTTAGCTGCTACCCACAACCCAATGTGCTACTACAGCTGTGTGGTGAGACTCCCCGCTGCATACTGCCTCACCTGGTATTGTTTGAGCACACCATTGACCATCAGAGCAGACTGCTTGTCCACTCTCTCGGTGACTGCATGGGCCACAGCATAGTAGGACTGTAGGCCACGGGCAAGGGCCTGGGACACACCATATTCATCATCTACGTCTTGCTTGGCATTCCTAGAAAGCAAACAGAAAAACTGAATGCCTTGGCAGAGAAGGGTGGCCTGAAGTGGAGTTGGCAACCTATCCCAACCCAATAAGGACCAGACAACGGCCCCCAGGATGATGTGGGTTTCTGTCATGGGCCATGGATGCTGTCAGGTCACATGACAGAAGACTGTAGCTAATGAGAAACTGGACATGACCCAAGTAAGCAGACAAAAAAGTTGCACGAGTTGGAGATCCAATCTAAATTCCTTTTGCTATTGTTTACTTAATTTTATTTTTATCTTCTTAAGACAGGGTCTCATCATGTAACCCTCTTGCCTAAGCCTCCTGAGTACTTGTAGTACAGACATAAGCATTTTATTTTTTGAGTTTAAAAAAAAAAGAGACACATTTTCCAGCCATTGTGGCACATGCCTTTAATCCCAGCAATCAGAAGGCAGAGGCAGAAGGATACCTGTTGAGTGTGAGGCCAGCCTAAGCTACATAGGGAGTTCCAGGCTAGCCAGGCTATAGAGTGAGCCATTACACACACACACACACACACACACACACACACACACACACACACGCACACACATTTTTTACTTATTCGTGTATGGGCGAGTGTGCATGTGCCATGGTGCACATGTTAGTTTTTCTCCTCGCACCATGTAGGCTCTGGCAAGAGAATCCAGGTTGTTAGACTTGGCGGCAAGCATCTTAATCTGCTGAGTCATCTCACCAGTCCCTCATTTTTCTTTCAAAGAGTGATTCAAACTGTGTGGCATGGCAACACATACCAATAATTCCAGCACTTAGGGGAGATGAAGCACAAGGATTTCGAGAATGAAGCCAGCCTGCTGGGCTACATAGTGAGAGTCAAACTCAAAATTTAAAAAGAAGGAGGAAGAGAAGTTGGAGAGATGACTCAGTGGTTAAGAATGGAAACTGCTCTCACAGAGAACCGGGGTTCGGTTCCCCACCCATATGAGGCATATCACAATCTCCTGTAACTCCAGCTCCAGGCCTCTAGTCTCCAAGGGCACCCACACTCGTGCGCTCAGACCACACCCCCAGAGACACAGACACATACAAATAATTAAAAATAAAATGAAACTTGAAAAAGAGTATCTCATGTTCAATGTTATCTCAGTTACAGAAAGTCAAACAATAAACCAAAATCTCTAAGTGATTTAAAAGTCACCACTATTAAACATGAACTCCACTGCTCTCAATGCATCAGATGTGTGCAATTTAACTTCCTCCATTTCACAGTGCGCTGCACTCTCTATTCTTGTTTTTACAGACCAGTTATTTACAGTAAGCACTGCTGTTTTTTTTATCAGTGGGTGATTTTCTGTTCTTTTTCATGTATATGTGTGCTAGGTGTGTGTAGACATATTCAGTGTGTATGAGCCAGTGTGTGGGAAGGCCAAGGCTGCCAGAGTCTTCTTCACATTCTCTCCACCTTATATACTGAGGCAGGATCTGTCACTTTAACCTGGAGTTAGCAGAAGCAGGTGATCTCTAAGCTCAAGTCAGTCTGGTCTACACAGCGAGTTTCAGGCCAGCTGGGGCTACAAAGTGAGCTTCTGTCTTAGACTTACATATACATACCAGTCCTCATGCTTGCTGCTTGCAGAGCCCTCATTTTACCTGCTGAGCCTTAAGCCTAGCCCTTATCCCAGTACCCACGGAGAGACCCATGTCATCTGCAACTCCAGGGGAATCAATGCCCTCTTCTGGTCTTCACATACATGGTGTACTTACATGTATGCAGAGAACACTCATACACATAAAAATAAATCTTTTTAGCTGGGCGTGGTGGAGAACGCTTTAATGGGTGTTTTCTCCCTTGAGTTTCTCCTGTTTTAAGGTAGATGATGAACATTGCTCATCTAAGATTCTTGGAAGTGTTTAAGATTTTGGAGTTTTTCAGATGATGGAAAATCTAGAGAGAGCCCACCAATTTTGCAATCTCCAGTCTGAAAATCCAAAATACTACAAAACTTTGTAGTTGTTGTTTTGTTTTGTTCTGTTTTGAGACAGTCTCCCTGGCCTGGGACTCTCTATGTAGACCAGGCTGGCCTCCTACAGAGTGCTGGGATTAAAGGTGTACAGTACCACGCTGGGCTAATGCTGCAACATTTTGAATTTGGAGCACTTCAGATTTTGGATTTTCAAACCTGGGCTGCTTGGCCTCCATCCTGTTTCTCTATACCAGTTCAACTTGTCACATTGGGAGCAGGAGAAATGGCTCAGAGTTTAACACTGCTTGCTGCTCTTGAAGAGGACTTGAGTTTGGTTCCCAATACCCATGGAGAGACCCATGTCATCTGCAACTCCAGGGGAATCAATGCCCTCTTCTGGTCTTCACATACATGGTGCACTTACATGTATGCAAAGAACACTCATACACATAAAAATAAATCTTTTTAGCTGGGCGTGGTGGAGAACGCTTTTAGTCCCAGCACTTGGGAAACAGAGGCAGGCAGATCTCTGTGAGTTCAAGGCCAGCCTGGTCTACATAGTGAGTTCCAGGACGGGGCTCCATGACATTCCCCACCTCAAAAACCAAAAAAAAAAAAAAAAAAGTTTTTTAAAAATTTAGCACATTAGGGCTGGAGAGCTGGCTCAGTGGTTAAGAGTACTGGCTGCTATTACAGAGGACCTGGGTTTGGTTCTTAGCTAAAAAACATTTGTAACTACAGTTCCAAGGGATCCAATGCCCTCTTTTGGCCTTTGCAGGCACTGCACAGACATGACGCACTTACATACATGCAGGTCATTCACAAGAAATAAAAATAAGGATAAAACTTTTAAAAAATTGGGACATCACCGGATGTGGTGGTGCACGCCTTTAATCCCAGCACTGGGGAGGCAGAGGCAGGCGGATCTCTGAGTTCAAGGCCAGCCTGGTCTACATAGTGAGTGTCAGGACAGCTGGGGCTACAGGGAGACCCTGTCTCAAAAAGACCAAAAAATAAATAAATAAAATTGGCACACTGATTGAAACTGTGCTTACAAGAGCAAAATGTAACAGGTACTTGCATGCCCAGCTTCAGAGCACAGGCCACAAATGTGCAGATAAAACGGCCTGGTGAGAAAACATGACAACAGCAGAGCACTCAGATACACGTGTCTCAACAAAAAGGAAAGAGATTCAATTTGAATGATGATCACTGCCACTCTCTCTGGAAGATGACACTCGGGACTGGAACAAGGTGAGACAGAGGGTAGCTCTGTATTGTCACCCCACTGTACACTGTGAGCTTATGATGACCCAAATGAGCCCTTCCCATAGGAAATCCCTTCGGAGAAAGATACATCTGCAGGAGGCAAACATTGTCGCTGCTAAGAGGACAGTGGGAATGGCTTCTAGGGAGAGGGCGGGGTACGTAGTGGCACAGGCTTATAATCCCAGCACTAGGAAGACTTAGGCTAGCCTAGGCTACACAGAGAGACCCTGGCTCAAAAACAAGCACACAATGGAAAGGCTGGGTCTGGCCACTTGTTCCAGTGCCATCTCACAGGAGCTTGCATAGGTCACGAGGGGACTGCCTTACTCAATGATGTGCCGGGCATCCACCTCCGAGACGTCGTCACTGTCTGGGTCTGGAATCTTCTTCTTCTCCTCCACAGGAAGTGTGGGGGGCTGTGCAGGCTGAGGCTGTTCTTCCTCCTCCTCCTACCAAGAGAGGTGCCATATCACCTCAGTTCCCCTAGAGTGGGTACCATACCCCCAGGTAAAGCAGATCTTACAGCTTCACTCCCCCCCGCCCCCTGCAGAGTGGGTCCTGTCTCTTGGAGTTGCTATAAATGGTCTGATTTCCCAGAAGCCTGCAAGGTCTTTAAAAGGGTGTCCTGGGGCACCTGTTGCTATCAGAAGCAGCTTCCACACCCTTCTGCCCTAGTAAAACAGGTCTTTATTCTTTGGCCATCTACTCAAGTGGCTTTCTAAGTTACTCTTTTGGATTTCATACATGATTCTGGGATTGTGCATACTCTATCAGTTAAGTACCCAGGACTGTATGTCCCAGGATCAAGCATTCATACGCTCCTGCACAAATCATACAATTCTACAGGTTCACAGTGGATTTTTCTTATCATAGAACTGCTAGAGAGTTTTTAAAAATTGAATGTAACTGCTGTACATCTATAATTCCAGCTACTAGGCACTTAGATTGTAAATTTGAGGTCAATCTGGGCAACAGAGTCTAATCTTGTCTCAAAATAAAATTTAAAAAGGCCCAGCTCTATAACTCAGTGCTAAAGCACTTGCCACAAATGTGCCTGAAGTCTGACCCACATCGTGCAGTTCATATATTGTTTTCCTATCAAAAATGTGTTAAACAGTTCTAATCAAGCTCTGACAAGGATTCCCTAGGGCCATGCAATATGATTCCAGATGATTAAGAACAAGCAGGAGGATCGTGCCAACGAATGGGAAGCAGCAGTCACCTGACAATCACAGCATGACTGAAGTGAACAGGGGCAGGGCTTGTGATTAAATCCAAAGAGGTAAGAAAATTTCCTTCCCAAGAGACATGAAGTTGAACAAAACTGACAAAACATGTCCATCTCAGAGCTCTGATAATAGCCAGGCTTACCACAGCCTGAGAAACATTTGTCTTTCAGAAGCAACTAACTTCTTGGGGAATGGGGATGTGGGCTGGTGTTAGGAGTAGCACATTTACTTGTGGTACTTCCATCTAGCCTTCCATCCCCCCAACCTCAAGTGTGCTGTGATGAAGATCGAGGGCAGCAGACAAGGTTGCCAGGCTCCCCCCATGTGGCAACATGGTGTGGGAAGGCACTATAACAGAGCCATGCCCATGCACAGGGGACCCAAAAGGGTCCTGGGAAGGTGCTTCCTTCAGCAAACGGGAAAACAGCTCTGACCTGCACTGCTCCCCAGTGTACAGAGTCATAGCTGGAGAAGGCCATTCAGGGCTTGTACAGGATTTTGGCCGGATTACATGGACCTGTTACTAAGTGACCTGGGTTCAGTTCCCAGACCCACATGATGGCTAACAATCATTCCTAATTCCAGTTCTATGAGATTGGATGGCCTCTTCTGGCCTCCATGGGCACCAGGCATGCACATGATACACTTACATACATGCAGGCAATACACCCATACATATAAAAAAATAATAAATATAATATTTTAAAGAACAAAGTGGAGAGAAATAGAGGAAGGTATTTGAAGCCAATCTCTCACTTCTAAATGCACACAAACACATGTATATGTTCGCCTGCACACACACACACACACACAGAAAAAAGAATTGGAAAATCAAAAGCAAAAAAAAACCAAACTGGGAACTTACCAGATAACACTTTCAAATAACCCATGAGTAAAAATGGAAATCACAAGGGAAGTTAGAAAACATTTCAGATTGTTGGACTAGCAAGAGGCTTAGGGGTTTTGTAAATATTGTGCAAACTTGACAACCTGAATTCAATGCTAGCAACCCACAGTGAAGGAGAACTGACTCCCATTTTGTCCTCTAACTTACACACACACACAGCATGTAAGCACCCACATTCATGCCACAAAAATCATATGAATATACAATAGTAAGTTAAAAATAATATTAAAGGCCGGGTGTGGTGGTGCATGCCTTTAATCCCAGCATTCAGGAGGCAAAGGCAGGCAGGCCTATGTGAGATTGAGGTCAGCCTGGTCTACATAGTGACTTACAGGGTAGCTGGGGCTGCAGGAAGACTCTGTCACAAAAAAGTCAGTAACAAAGCTCATCAAAATTTATGAACTATACAATGCATGAACAAGGCTCTAGCGTTGATCCCCAGCAGAGAAAAAATAAAATTGAACAATAACCTTTTTATGAAGCTGGGTGTCCAGGCACAAAACTACATTCTCAATTCTCGGGAGACAGAAGCAGGAGTTTATCAAGACTGAGGGCCATCCTGGGCTATGCACAGTGAGCAACCACCTCAAAATCAAAGCAGAACCAAAGTTCTGCAGCTCAAGGATACCTAAAGTTTCCAGGTTTCAACACTACATATATTTAAAAGGCACAACAAATTCACACCAATAACCTAAGCCTAGATCAATCAACAAACTGAGTGACAAATTTGAAAAAAAAAAAAAAAAAAAAAAACCAACTGAAGTCATCACTACCAATGCTACAGGACTATAAAGACCGTAAGAAATTATTAAAGACAACTTTTGGGGCTGAGGTGACAACTCAGTGGGTAAAGCATTTGCAGGCAAGCACGAGGACCTAAACTTGGATCCCCAGAACTAGCATCAAGCTCTGTAATCCCTGTGCTCCGATTCTGAGATGGGATGCAGACACAGGCAATTCCCCACAAGCTTGTGGGCCAGCAAGCCCAGAGCACACATCAGTGAACCAGAGACCCTGCCTCAAATAAGGCAGAGGGCAAACTTAAGTTGTCCTGACTTCCACACACACACTGTGGCATATGCGTGCCTGCACCAACACACTCAGACATATGGATGTGCATGCACAGACACAGAAGAGAGAAACAAAACACACTGGAAGAAGGTATTTGCAAATTATACATAGGGTCAGACTTGTGTGGCTAGAATAAAGGACTCAGAACTCATTAGGATGACCACCTAATTAAAACCAGGCAGAAGACTTAGAGAGACTTCCATTAAAGAAGATATACCAATGGTGGAAATGTGTATATGAAAAGATGCTCAACATCACTACCTACTAGGATAATGCACATCCAAATCACAATGAGATACCAGCATATGCCCACTAAAATGGCCATAACTGAAGAGACAGACAACACCAAGTGTCGGTGAGGACATGAAGAAACTGGCACCCGTGAAATGGTACAGCCACTTTGAAAAACAGTTTGGCAGTTTCTTAAAAAGGTAAACATAAACTTACCATGTGACCCAGCAATTCCACTCCTAGGTATCTACCCAAGAAAAATGAAAACATATGTCCACACAAAAACACGTTTGTGAATGTTCACAACATTATTCATCATAGTAAACAATGGAAACACAAGTGCCCATCCATTGGTGTATGGGTGAACAAAATGTGGCATAGCCACACAATGAAACACAGGACAGGAATAGAAAGGAACAAGTTCTTATGAACAGGACACATGGTTGACCCTCAAAAACATGCCTCATGACAAGAAGCCCAGTGCTGATGATTCAATGGCATCCTAAGTCCATCTGTAGAGGGTGTTCAAATCTAGAGGTTGGGTGCCCATCAAATTACAGAACTCAGGAGACTTCAACTAGAGGATGGCAGGTTTGAGGCCAGCCTGGGCCATACTGGGAGACCCACTCAACAAAACCTCAAAATGAAAACAAAGTTTTGTGGGTTTCTGGAGCTAGAGGCAGAGGAACAGCTTATAGATGCAGGGGTTGCTTTCTGGGGTAACTGAGACATTTTAACACTAGTGTGAGGTGCTGTTCCACCAATTCCCTGACTACACTAAGAAACAATCTGCACTTTCGATAGATATACTTTATTTAAGTTACAGCTCGATAAAGCTGTTAAAGATTAGAACAAAATGTTGGGCTTGAAGAGATGGCTCAGCAGTTAAGAACACTGGTTGTTCCTGAAGAAGACCTGGGTTCGAATCCCAGCACCCACATAGCAGCTAACAATTGTTGGTAACTCTAGTTCCAGGGGGATCCGACAGTCTCTTCTGACCTTCACAGGCACTGCACGACACGGGTGCACTTACCTACACGCAGGCAATACACATTAAAAAAAAAAAAAAAAAAGTAAATAAAATAGTAAAAAAAAGAAAAAAAAAAAGATTAGAACAAAATGTTATTTGCTAGACAAGATTCTGCACAGCTACAATCCTAGCTGAAGCAGGAGGCACACAAGTACAAGTTACAGGCCAATCTGTGCAAAACAGGAAGACTCTGTCTCAAAACAAAACAAAAATGTGGTGTGTGTGTGTGTGTGTGTGTGTGTGTGTTCACCTAAGACTCATTACACAGTTGACAGGTGGCCCTCAATACTCCAAAATATAAAAACCAAAATCCATCTTTCTAGCTGGGTGTGTGTGGTACACGCCTTTAATCCCAGCACTCAGGAGACAAAGGCAAGCCTCTGTGAGAAGTTCCAGGCCAATTGGGGCTCCAGGGAGACCCTGTCTCAAAAAGCAAGCAAAAAAACAGATAAAGTCACCTTTCTAACATTACAACTCCATAAGGAAGAGCTGGACCAAATGGTAAGCAAAGCTGCCTAACAGTGCTGGGAAAGAGAGGATTATGAACTGGAGTTCCTGGCCTGCCCCAGGGAGGGGAACACAAATCTCAAGGAGGAAGCAGAAGTGTTAAATGGGACAATGCTGTGTGGCTCCAAGCGGCTGCAACAACATATAGGGTGCTTGGGGATCAGGAATGGGAAAAAGCAGCACACAGAGGAAAATGTTCAGAGAAAGATGCTCAGAGGACTGTTGTTTAGGAGAATGGTCAGAAAAGGATGCTCAGAGAAGATGCTCAGAGGAGGGGTTGCTTAGAGGAAGGGTACTCAGAGGAGCTGTGTTTAGAGGAGAATGCTCAGGAGGGGTACTCAAGAGAGCAGATGCTTAGAGGAGGATGCTGAGAGGAGGGGGAAGGAGCTCAGAGGAGGATGTTCAGAGGAGGGATGCTGAACACTTGAAACGTAGCTAAGGCAACTGAGGAAAGGACTCAAGCTGAGTCGTCTCAAGTAGAAGCAGTCACATGTGACGTGGCTCTCATACACATCAGCACAACTCTGTAGTACATTCCAGGCAAGCTCAGGACTTAGATGCTCTGTCACACCATGCCCAGTCAGCACAAAGGGCACAGATAGGCACAAATGGGGAGGATAGTCCTTGGGGTTGGAAAGGGCAGAAGGGGCATCTTACCTCCTCCTCCTCTTCAGAGCCACTCTCTTCGCTATCTGATCTTGGAGCTACTTCATACCTAGACAAAATGCCATGTATGAACACAGCCCTCCTTACAGTCAGCAGATTCACTCCAGCAAGCTGGCCCACACCAAAGGTAACCACCACATCCCAGGAAAGAGGTGCCCATCAGCAAGGAATCCTGGCCTCAAATAGACCAAGATACCCAACTTACCCTGGGTTCATCTCCAGCCAGGCCTCCAGCTGCCCAGCTTTTGGGGCATCTGTGCCTGTTAGGATCTTCCCACTCTCCACATGGATCACTTTCACAGGGAGGTCACTCATTTGGCTGGTCTCATCCAGAGGCTGAAACAGAACCATTGTTACAACACAAGGATCCCCAACTTCTTGGACACACAAAAAAGGCCAGGCCTAGAACATCATGAGGATGCACACCTGAAATCCCAGCTCCAGGGAAGCTGAGGCAGGAGCACAAGAAGATGGAGGCCAGCCTGTACTACAAAGAGACACCCTGTCAGAAAACAAGAAGCTCACATTGCCCCTCCATGATGAAAAGTAGAGGTAAGGCTAGGAATAGGAATCCTGGGGCTGTAGGGACCAGACACAGAGGCACACAGCACTAATCCCAGAAGCTTCATTCCCATGGATATGTGTTCTGCCCGCATATGTGCAACAAGTATGTGTAGTGTCTGCAGAGACCAGAAGAGGGTGTTGGACCCTTGGAGTTCTGGAAGGTCTTATTAGGTGCTGGAACTGAACCTGGGGCCTCTGCAAGAGCAGTCAGTACTTTTTTTTTTTTTTTTTTTTTTTTGAAGCAGGGTCTCCCTGTAGCCCCAGCTGTCCTGGAACTCACTATGTAGACCAGGCTGGCCTTGAACTCACAGAGATGCGCCTACCTCTGCCTCCCAAGTGCTGGGACAACAGGCGTGTGCCACCACGCCCAGCTAAGAGCAGTCAGTATTTTTAACTGCTGAGCCATCTCTCCAGCCCCTCACACTTTTGACATGTTCTTCTTGTTACTATTTTAAGACAAGTTTCTGCTATACAACCCAGGACAGCCTTATGGTCTTTCTGTCTCAACCTCTTAAGTGCTGGAATCACAGGTATGTGATTCACCTATCTTGTGGGTTTTGTTGTTTCTTTCATCTTTTCCAAATGAGTGTGCTGAGGGCTGGACTTTAGCTCAGTGGTAGAAAGAATGCTTGCCTAGTAAGCACAAGGTATTGAGTTCAGGTTTAATCCCCAGGAGCGCACAAACACACACACACACACACACACACACACACACAGAATGGTGCACAGAATGAGACTGGCTGCCTATAGGGAGTGGTGGGAACAGTGTGGGTGGGTGGTAAACCCTCTCAGAATGGCCAGTGCTGCCTAATGCTGGCTCCTGGAACCAAGTTTGCAGTGCATGAACCAAATGAATACACGAAATGAGCAAGGACAAAGAAACCACACTATTGAAGGGAGAAGGGGAGAGTCACCCCAAGTAACTTCACAACACAGCATTTGGAACACATTCTCTGAAAGAAGAACTAAAAGCAAAGGCTCAAATCTAGCTGGGAGACTGTCTAGGAGTATGCAGCAGCTACTCAGAGTAGACATGCAGTGTATTTAGCCAAGTCCATCATTATTTTAGAAATAAAAAGCGGAGTTATATCAAAACTGAAGTCATCAACTGTAAAGCAGCACATGTCTACAGCATCAGCTGCCTGGAAGGCTAAGGTTACATGAAGATTCACAGGAAAAACAAAGCAATTAAGATGAAAATAATGGCTGGCAAAACGGCTCATGCTATTTCAAGTCTTGAGTCCACAAATCCAAGACTTGCCTAGTTAACAGATCTTGTATTAAAAAGCCAAATGAGCTGGGCATGGTGGCACTCTTGGTAGGCCAAGGCAGGCTGATCTCAGTGAGCTATAGGCAGCCTGGTCTACATAACAAGTTCCAGGCCAGTCAGGGCTACAATAATAACAACTTGGTGCAAGAAAGATGGCTCAATGGTTAAAAGAATTGCCACTGTTGCAGAAAACCAAAGTTCAGTTCCAAGCTTCCATTATCAGGCGATTCAAAACCACCTCTAACTGCAGTTGCAGGGAATCTGAAGCCCTCTTCTGGCCACCACAGGCATGTGCACAAAGCCCCACAAACATACAAAGAAATCTAAAAATAAAAACTAATCTTAGCCGGGCGTGGTGGCGCACACCTTTAATCCCAGCACTTGGGAGGCAGAGGCAGGCAGATCTTTGTGAGTTCGAGGCCAGCCTGGTCTACATAGCGAGTTCCAGGACAGCTGAGGCTACAGGGGGACGCTGTCTTTAAAAGACCAAAAAAAAAAAAAAAGCTGGATGGCTGGGTAAGGACACTTCTGGGTTTTTTGTTTGGTTGGTTTTGTTGTTTTGATTTTTTTTTTTTGGTGTTTTTGAGACAGGGTCTCCCTGTAGCCCCAGCTGGCCTGGAACTCACTATGTAGACCAGGCTGGCCTTGAACTCATAGAGATCTGCCTGCCTCTGCCTCCCAAGTGCTGGGTCTACAGGCATGCGCCACCACTACCAGCCTTGTAAGGACAATTCTTAACAAGCCTGATATTATAAGTTTGATCCCCAGGATCTACATGATAGAAGAGAACCAATTCCAGGAAGCTATCCTTTAGAAGGAGAGAAGTGACTCCACAAAATTGACTTATAACACACACACACACACACACACACACACACACCCCTGTAGAATAACAATAAATAAGTTTTTTTAAAAGCTGAAGGTCATAGGGAGCCTGAGGCCACCTGGGGCTGGGATATAGAAGACCTGTCTCCAAATAAATATAAATAAGTAAATAAATAAATAAATAAGGCCAGGCATAGTGGCAAATGCCTGTAATCCTACAATCAGGAGGCTCAAGCAGGAGAATCATGAGTTCACTGCCAGCCTAGGCTATATAGCAAGAGCTAGTCTCTTAAAACAAAACAAAACAAAACAAAAAAACCCTGAATAGTGCTGTATGCTTACCCGATTTCTGTTTGTGACCACTATAGCACAGAATGACCTTGGCTTCTCTAGTAAATGCACACCAAAACATGGAGCTACAGGGCCATCACATGGACAACGTACTCTGTTTACAGAAAAGGTCCAACACAGACCACATGTGGTGGTGCACCCCTTTAATCCCAGCACTTGGGAGGCCGAGGCAGGCGGATCTCTGTGAGTTCAAGGCCAGCCTGGTCTACATAGTGAGTTCCAGGACAGCTGGGGCTACAGGGAGACTCTGTCTCAAAAAGACCAAAAAAAAAAAAAAAAAAAGTCTTTAAAGAATTCAAGCCAGGCATGTTGGTATATGACTCAAATCCCAGCACTCAGAAGATGGAGGAAGGTGAATCCGGAGTTCAGGGACATCCTTGGTTATGTGGTGAGTTAAAGGCCAACACAGGACTACATGGTACACTACCTCAAAATAAAAATACAAACAGGGCTGACAAGATGGCTCAACAGGGAAAGGCCCCTGCTGCCAAGTATGATGGACTGAGTTGGAAAGCATAGAAGGAGCGAGCCAATCCACACCACACCCCCCACCAAGGAGTTGTCCTCTGACCTCCACACTCATGCCATCCATGCCACACATACTGGCAAACAAATTAAACAATTAAAAAAATTTCAAAACAAACTGAGAAGACACAGGGCTGGATAGCATTTCCACAGGAAAGCCCTGCTTCCTCACCTCACCATCTGGTCCAATCGCAGGTGTCTGTCCTTCAGCATTTTCTGCCTTCTGCAAGTAAGAGAGACAGTGTCACAAGCAGAGCCTGAAGGACGAGTCCGCTGAGCCTGCATCTATCCCAACATCTTAGGTGGCTTGCGTCCAGCCAGGACCTGATACCTTCTTTTTCTTTTTCTTCTTTTTCTCCTTAGCAACCTGGGCAGCCTTGTGCTGCCGCACCAGCTCCGTGAGATTGGCCACATATTCATCTGTTTGCTGCAAGAGGTAGGCCAGGCGCTTATCCTTCTTCTGGTCGATGAGCTTGCGGTAGCCCTCCTCATCCTCAGCCTACAAAAGCAAGAGGGGCACTGGCTGGCAGGAATATGCACTGTGCCACACCCATCAAGCCTGGCAGCAAGAGTCCCTGAGGGCTGCAGAGGAACAATCACAAGCACGCAATCGGCCCTACACTGGGCTTCAGAGCCTCACACACTACCTGCTTCCCTTTCAGTGCTGTCCACCCCTCCTCACTGCTGGATCCCAAAGCCATCATCTAGGAACAAAGGTTCTACCACAAGCCATTCGTAAAGCCTAAGTGAGTTTTAAAGTCCCTGTCCTCTAAACACTCCCTGAATCCCAGTCCTTCTCCACACCTGATCTAGGTCCCACAAACCCCAGCTGCAGTGCCCACCCATCCCTTTAGAACAGGAGTGGGAGAATCCACAACACAAACCCTCCCGGGACACCTATTCACTACCCTCCCAATGACCTGCAGGGCCTCGTGTGACCTGACTTTACAAGCTCTTTGACTCTATCCTATCCCTGTATCACGAAGTTCTAGGGCCTGAGATCTTGTGCCTGGAGTCCTGCTTCATTTCCTTCCCTCTGGTGGGATCTTCCCACAGATCTCTGCATGGTGTGTTGGGTTGTCCCTCAGCCTCTACTCCAAGTCCATTTTCATACATGCTCATACCTGGCCACCTTACTGTCTCTATCCTCCACCACGTGTGTTCTGCTTATTTAAGGGCAGCACAAGTCACATTAGTATGGGACTGTTCTGTTCCCTCCTGTGTCCCTAGTACACAAACCAGGATCTAACCCAGGGAAGATGTCACTATCTGTTCATCCAACAATTCCATCATCACTAAATGATCAGCTAGACTAATTCTGAACGTTATTTTTTTATGTGCATGCATGAGTGCCTAAGCGTATATAGATATGTGTACAGGTGCCTGCGGAGTTGAGGAGAGGGAGTGGGATCCCCTGGAACTGTGGTTACAGGAGGTTGCGAACTGCCCCATGTGGATGCTGGGAACAGAACCCAGTTCCTCTGAAAGAATACTATGTGCTTTTAACTGCTGAGACACTCTCCAGCCCTGGGAGGCCTTTATGACCTTCTGTGGCTCTCAGAAGACCCAGGGCAGGTGATCCCATTCCTTTCTTCAGAGAACACAGTGAATCTGCACTAATGGTCAGAGGAAATGGAAGCCAAGCCCAGGCCTCTGCATCCCAAAGCCAAGCTGGCTTTTCCCTCAACCCCACCTCTAACCCAAGCCACGGAACATGGAAGCACAGGCCTAAGCGAGGGACCCAGCACTCACTATACCCCGAGCACATAGAGACCAAAAGCAAGAAGACATGTCTACCATGAGCCTCCGCATTCGTTCTTTCTCGATCCGTTCATTCTCTTTCTTCTGCTCCCGCTCAGTGTTGGCATGGTAGGTGGCCACCGCCTTGGTGAGTTTCTGGATTTTGCCTGTGACTGACCTGTGATACTCTTTGAAATCCTTGGCATGTTGCAAGATGCTGTTGAGGTATTCCTGCAGAGACATGCACAGGAAATGGTTGCAATGTTTCCCCATGCAGACACAACCAAGTACACAGCTTGCTTAAAAACACAGGAATGGCAGTTGTGGTAGCCCATGTCATTAGTTCCAACACTCTGTTAGTCTCAATACTCAGGAAACGTAGGTAGGAGGATCTCTGGGAGTTCCATTCCAGGTACAGCCTTGGGGAGACCTTATCTCAAAAAACAATAAATAAATAATAAATAAATAAATAAATAAATAAATAAATAAATAACAGAACTGAGAACAGAAATAAATAAATAAATAAATAAATAAATAAATAAATAAATAAATAACAAAAGAAGCTCTAGAGCTGGGATGTAGCTCAGCAGTAGAGCACTCCTTTAATTCATGAAGCTCTGGATTCTACTTAAGCACCTCAGAAAACAAAACAAAACAAAACAAAACAAAACAAAAAAAAGGATTGGAGGAATATTGTCCACATAATATTAAGTGTTCAGTTGCTATGACTACCTATCCCAGGCCAAGTTTTAAGTCTGAAAAGTTGAAAATCAGCCCATGAGCTGACTGTGGTGGTACATACCTAATGTCCTAGCACTTGGGACACGTAAGGGAAAAGGAACAAGAGTTCCAAACCACCCTGGCCTACACAGTGAGAACCTGTCTCAAGAAAGCAGAAGAAATTGTGGTTCTTTTTTTTTTTTTTTTTAAATTTTTTTTTTTTTTTTTTTTTTATGTGTATGAGTTTTTTGCCTGCTTGTTTGGGAGTGCACCCATGTCGTGCAATGCCGCGGAGGTCAGAAGAGGGCTTTGGATTCCCCTGGAACAGGAGTTAGAACAGTTGTTAGCCGCCATGTGGATGCTGGGAATGGAACCCGGGTCTTCTGCAAGAGCAGTCAGTGCTCTTAACTGCTGAGCCATCTCTCCAGCCCCGAAATTGTGGTTCTTGATCCCAAATAGAGAAACAGTAACAAAAATTATAAAAAACTGGAACATATTCCAAAGATTAAAAAAAATGTAGGCGGGCTGGGCGTGGTGGCGCACACCTTTGATCTCAGCACTCGGGAGGCAGAGGCAGGCAGATCTCTGTGAGTTCAATGCCAGCCTGGTCCACATAGTGAGTTCCAGGACAGCTGGGGCTGCAGGGAGACCCTGTCTCAAAAAGACCAAGAAAAAAAAAAAACACTGTAGGCATTAAAAATCAAGTTTCAACAATACTGAAAAACAGACCAATGAGTCTAAATTCTACTGAAAGGCTACTAAATTTTATTATTATTGTGTGATTACAGTATGCATGTAGAAGGCAGAGAACAACTTGGCTCTCTCCTTCCACTGTGGATTCTGGGAACTGAACACAGGGTTGCTTAGCAAGCACCTTTACCTGAGCCTTCTCATTAGCACAGTGATTTAACTCTTGATTAATACACACACACACATACACACACACACACCGGGGCGGGGGTGGGGGCTGGAATTATAAGTACTGAACAGTGACTTTAAATTTTATATTTGTGGGGGCTGGAGAGATGGCTCAATGGTTAAGAACACTGGCTGTTCTTACAGAAGACCCGGGTTCGAATCCCAGCACCGACATGGCAGCTAACAACTGTCGGTAACTCCAGTTCCAGGGGATCTGACAGCCGCTTCTGTCCTCCTCGGGCATTGCATGACATGGGTGCACTTACCTACATGCAGGCAATACATGCATATACATAAAGTAAAAATAAAATATTTTTAAAAAGTAATATTTGTGATAATGGGAACAGAACCTAGGGCCCTGTGTGTGCTCTAGTAAAGTGCTTACTTTGCTACTGAGTCACTCTATCTCAGGTCTAGGATGGCCTTAAACTTATGATGCCCCTGAGATTGCAGGCTTATACCACAAGCCTGGAATAAATAGTCATTGTTTTAAAAACGTAGAAAACACAAATGACCAAGCAAGTCTGGCATACTGGTGTACAAGAGGCTAAGGCTACAAGACTACTTTGAGTTCAAGGTTAGTCTGGGCTATAGAGGGAGTACCAGGCTAGCCAGGTCTACATAGCAAGACTCAGTCTCAGAAAAAAACTAACAAAACAAATGAGAACAAAAGAGTAGATTCACCCAAAGTCCACCTGACTACAGATTTTCCTGTCATTCAGTCCCTTCCTGGCTTCTTCACTCAGCAAAATATTCCTGTGCCCCAAGGGGTCTTCCCTCACTCTTCCAGCCACTGAGGATAAGCCTTTCCTCCCCAATGCCTCTCAGGCCCTGCTGTCTACACTGGCTAAGCTCTTCTTCTCTTCCACTCTCTCACTGACTGAGTGAAAATATTTGTCCTCCCCTGTTTGGCCTATCTACCAACACAATGCATGCCCAGAGTGCTGCTGCACTGAGTGGAAGGGAGTCACAAGGCAGTGTGCAGATGTGAGGCGGGCACCTGGCTGTGAGCTGTGGCAGACACACCTGGTGCTTCTGGCGGCGCTTGCGCTCCTGCTCGATCTTCTGCTGCTTCTCCAGCTTTTCGGTGATACGGGCCTCACGCAGGGACTGCCGCTTGCTGCGCTTGTAGGCCTTGGCATTGAGGGCTGTCTCCAGGGCTGTATCCCTGCGCATACACACCACCACCTCCTGGCGCAGCTTTAGGGAGGAGAAAAAGGAGACAGTGATGATACTCACATGGGATGACCACATGTTGGGTGGGCATCATGAAGGGGTGTCATTCACTGCTTGGAGGGGACCAGGAAACCTGGGAGGCACCCATGGGTAGGGCAGGCAAAGAGCAGGAAACACAGCTGACCGCTCAGGCTGCCACACCCAACATGATTCCTGAGGTATTCTGTAAAAGCACAGCACCCTCAGGAAGAGCCCCTCCTTATGAGTCTCCTTCTGGCTGCCTCAGAAGCCCACACCTGTGTGTGCAAGGGATGATCTGGGCCTTGACAGTGAGCTAACTCATGTGGGCTCCTGGTTGCTTCAATCATTCAGGTACCCTAGATGATCCCTGCTCTTGGAACTTTGGCATCCCCACTAGCAGACAAAACTGTCTACCCCTGAGCCAAGGCCTCCAGACCCACCTGCCTCTGGAAGTTCAGCAGCCGAAGGGCCTTGAGCTCAATGGTTGCTTTGGTTCGCAGATCCCCAGCCAGGGACCCAGGGAGGTTTTCAAGTTCCTGAATTCGGTGTGCGATGCGAGCCTGCAGCCTGGACACAGAGATAGGGAAAGGACAGATGGTGAGGTATTTCCATGTGCAAGGAGCCAACAGTCTGTCTTTAAAGTTGGAGCTTGTTGCCAGGCGTGGTGGTGTACACCTTTAATCCCAGCACTTGAGAGGCAGAGGCAGCACAATCTCTGGCAGTCTGGCCTACATAGTGATTCCAGGCCAGCTGAGGCTACAAGGGAGACCCTGTCTCAAAAAGACCAAACAATAAAAATAAAAAATAAAGTTGGAGCTTGTGAAGAAATCGGGCCCTTGAAGGAGGGAGGCAGGCCCGGCCCAGCCCTAAGTCAGAGGATACCACAGAAAAGGATTCCAGCTCTAACACAGAGCACAGGCAAGCAGCTGGAGTGTTCCTAAGGACAGGGCTGCAGGGACCAGAGTGACGGTGACTGTGTCAACTTGACACGACCTGGAATCACCTTGAAAGAGGGAACCTCAACTGAAAAACGGCTTCCATTGGACGGGCCTGTGGCCATGTCTGAGAGATTATCCTTACTTATGACGGATATGGGAGGGCCCAGCCCACTGTTGGCAACACCATCCCTAGGCAGGTTAGGTCTGGGCTGAGTGTGAGCCAGGGAGAAGTTGGCAGTGTTGTTCCATGGTCACTGCTTCAGTGCTGCTGGAGCTCCTGTCCTCACCTTCCTCAGCACTAGACTGTGATCTGGAAGTGTAAGTCAAACCCTTTCTTCCCTAAGATGTTTTCGTCAATGTTTTATCATAGCAGTAGAAAAGAAAACTACAAAATAGTGACCTAGCTAGGTGCTCATGTCACATGAGCTGGTCTGGGGCATCTCCATTCCAGGCCCAGTGTGAGACACAGGGCTGTGAGAATTTACTTAGACCATGGGCCTCAGTGTCTTAAATTGAGGAGATTCCTCAAAACCCTAGCAACTTTATGTAGGAAAAGCCCCCTGGCTCCATCTTCCCATACTTATTTGTGAAGCAACTACTGGGTGCCCAAGGCAGTTTCTGGTGTGGAGTCTTAGCACTGAATGGGGCCAACAAAGCTACTTGTTGCTCTGCTCCAGCTCAGAGACTCATTAAGAGAAAGGCTGTAAACACTGGTGGCAACAGGGAGGGAACGGAGTGAGACCAGGAAGGGCTTCTATGAGAAGGTACCCTCAGCAGCGAGGCCTGAAGCCAGAGCCTGTGCAAAGTCTTTGGGCAGGACTGGGCCTGAGAGAGGGAAGAACAGGAGACTGGGCATGGGTGAACGGCTAATGTCAGGAATGAACCAATTTGAACCTAGGGAAAGGAACTGATGTAAATTAGCTGTAAGAGCAGGCATCACACTGCTGTGTGGGAGGAACCACAGCAAGCTCTGTAGCTGGGATGGGCACTGCTCTCCTGTGCCGGCACTCACGGCGGACAGTGTAGTGTCCAGTGCCTCACCTGTACTCCCGCTCCTGCAGGATCTCTATGGGGTCCAGGCCCCGGGGCTTCTGGATAGGGGTGATGCGACTCTGCTTCTGGTGCAGTGGCACCAAGGGTGCAGGCTGGGCCGGCTGCCCCGGGGACTGCGTCTGGGGTGGCATCACAGGTGAGGCCGCAGGTGGGACAGCAGGGGGCGCAGGTGAAGGGCGGCCTGTTGGCTGTGGGGGGATCAGCTTCTGTGGGGTGCTCGTGGGTGCAGCAGCATTGGCCATTGGTCCTGGGGAGAGGTAAGTGGAGTATGCGGCTTGAGCTCTGGGGCCCATGGGGCTGCCCTCCCATCTCTCACCCGGGCCACACCCAGACACCCCTCCCTCGTGCTCAGTCTTCTGGTGTCCCAACCTTAATCCATGATGCAGTACTGAGTCCTTCTGTGCCTAGCCTCAAGGGAACAACAGGTTCCTTTCTTTTTTAAAAAAATATTTTATTTATTATTTTTATTTTATGTGTTATGAGTGTACTGCCTGCATGTAGGTAAGTGCACCCGTGTCACGCAATGGCCACGAAGGACAGAAGAAGCCATCGGATCCCCTGGAACTGGAGTTAAGGACAGCTGTTAGCTGCCATGTGGGTGCTGGGATTCAAACCTGGGTCTTCTGCAAGAGCAATCAGTGTTCTTAACTGCTGAGCCATCTCTCCAGTCCCCAGGTTCCTCGCCCTTCCCCTTCAGCAATGTCTCTACCTTATACCCTCAGTTAACAAGAGTCTAAATATATTATATGGAAGATTCCAGGAACAAGCACTTGTTAAGTTTTCAATTGCATGCTGTTCTTAACAGCTACACCCCAAATCAATGCCTGCAAGATGGCTCACAGCACAGCATCACAAGGGTAAGTTCAGTCCCAGCTACTGTGAGAGACTGGCACCCAAACAGATTACTCTATTACAATTTTTTAAAATTTTTATTTATTATTTTTATTTTATGTGTATACGTGTATTGCCTGCATGTAGGTAAGCGTGCCCGTATCATGCAATGCCCGCAGAGGACAGAAGAGGCTGTTGGCTCCCCTGGAACTGGAGTTACAGACAGCTGTTAGGTGCTATGTGGGTGCTGGGATTCGAACCCAGGGTCTTCTGCAAGAACACCCTTACAATGTTATCTTTAGTTGTTATTACTATCTCTACTTGCTCTATGAGTTACACTTTATCACAGGTAGTGTACTGAAATACACAGTATCACTGTTATCTGCATATCAGGCATCCATTCACTGGGGGTCCTAGATGGCTTCTCCCACAGATGAAGCTCTACTCCAGGTCCAAATAAACCCCATTTCAATGTTCAGTGATCCCCCTCACACCCCAATAGGGCAGGCATGTCCACCGCCCCAACCCAGACGTAGACCTTGAAATACCTGCTGCCCAGCTAAATTTTACAGAGGTCTCTGGAGCCTCTGCGGACAAGGCCACACAGAGTCGTCAGCACCAGCAATAAGCTGCTAAACTGTTCTGCCCACCACCTGCCTCCATTGCAGTGTTCTTACTAGGGAAGAAGACCAAACTCAGAAGCACCTTATCCTCAGAGAGCTTGTCTGTGCTCACAACTACACCTGGCTGTTTCCTGGAGTTCCATCACAGACCCAATCCTCTTCTCCTATGCTGACTATTGCTATAAGGAGACTGCAGGACAATTCCCAACCACAGGACAAAGGGAACACGAGGCATGCAGCAGACTGCAGCACGTGTACAGTGCAAGTTCAGGACAGTAGGCCATGGCATGAAGAGATGGAACTTACCTTCAGGCCAGGGCTTGGAAGGCCCTCCAGGGGGCTGACCAGGCATACCGGAGGGCACACCCGAGGGTCCTGGGGGAGGCATGTTGGGTCCTCCCATACCTACATTCAGGGAAACAAACCAACACCACTATGTTCACACCTGCCAGCTGTGCCCATCTGTCCACGGAACACACCCACCACTGCAAACAAGCCCTAAGCTCCAGTACAGGGGAGATAAAGAAAGGGCATTTACTCTGACAGAGCCCTGCCTGTCTCAGCAGCTCTAAGTACTGCCAGGGAGTCAGGGTTTCTTGCCACTTTCACCCACACTGAGCACCTCCCCACCCCAGAGACAGGGATGTGGGCCTTACCATGGGGCCTGCTGTAATTTGGAGGTGCTGGTCCTGGACCAGGGCCAGGGCCAGGCCCAGGTCCTGCGGCAGACACAGAAGGTGGAGGTAGCGTTGGCATTTGCTGTTGCATCCCAGGCATTGGTCGCTTGCCCTGCACAGCCATCTGTAGATGTTCAGGCAGGGGTTGGCCCCTGGCCAGCATCTTGTAGGCCATGATCTGAGCTCGAAGCTGATGCAGCTGGTTCTGGTTAAATGGGGTGGGGCCTCGATTCTGCTGCCCCAAGGCTTGGGGGTCGGCACCATCCAGCGGGGTTCCTGCTGGCCCAGATGACATCTGGGGGCCTGAGGAAGGGCCACTGGCTGGCACGGGACTGGAGGCATGCTCAGAGCCACCCAGGGGTGAGGGGTAACCTACAAGGAAAGCTAGTTAAGTGGTCACTGGATAGCATGCATCTATGATAGCTAAGTCATAGCCACACCATCTAGCAAGCCCAGATACACACCGAGAGGGTGGCAGCTGATTCACAGCCTCAGTTTAGCAGCCCACCTGGTCATGAGCAGCTTGCAGTCATGTTCAGTGAGGGCAGATGGTTAATGCTAAGGCTGAGACAGCAAGCCATGCTCCCTCCAGCCTGTCCTCCTTCAAGGCAGGGTGGACTACACATCCTCCTCTTACCAGGCCCTTTCTCCTATGTCATTCCCATGAGGTCCCAAGCCGGCCACCCCTGGGGAAAGGAAGGGCTCCACAAGTCATCTGTTACATGGGTCAACTGTCCCTACAGAAAAGCCCCCTTGTTTAAGGTAAAGTCATGAGGCCACTGGAGCAGCATGCTAGCCCTTGGGCCCACCATGTGGGGCCCTCATCTCACACCCCATGCTGATTAACCATTCCATCCATGTTCTGTCCTCCAGGACTGCTCCAAGACAAGACAGCCATACTGAGCACTAGTCACTCCTCCCCAGGCAGCCTGAGTCAAGGTGTCTCCAGAGCCCAGCTGTCCTGGCTCCCCTGGGAATTCAACTGTGGAGCCTCACTGAGGAAAGTAGGTTCTGTGTTTCATGTGCATGACCAACACAAGGCAGAAAGCAACCCAGATGGTACCTTGGGAGTGCTGGTCCATGGGGCTGGGTGGGGGCCCCATGCCTGCATGGGCCCCAGACCGCATGCCCATCCCTTTCATCTGGTTGTAGCGTGGGTCTTCAGACATGCCCTTCTCATGCATGGACTCCATGGGCTACAAGAGGAACAAAGACAGGATTGGCAAAGGACACAGAAGAGGTGGAACAACAAAGTACCACAGGGAAAGACCACAGACACATCCACCTAATGTTGCCACGGTGTCTAATGAAACCCCAACAGGGCCAGTGGGCTGAACTCAAGGCCTGGTCATGACAGCTTTGGGGTATTAGAAAACATATTCAGCATGCCATCTGTATCTGAAGGTGGCCACTTGGGAGTTGGTGGCCTGTAGGTAAAGGGACAGCTAAAGAGGGAGCTAGGAGAGATGTGCGCTGTTTCAGGAGGCACTGAAACCCCACAAGGAAAGGATGCTCGCCAAAGCTTCTGGTCAGGGTGTCTTGGTTGGAAACCAGGCTATCTGTCCCTGTGCTAAGACTGACCATGAATATGGGAAAGAAGATCCTTATCTTTGGAGACTATAAATGAGAGGGCCAGGGAGAAAAGTCTGCCCACAAGGACTGGGACAGCATTCAGAGACCCACTGTCCTTGGTGCCTTTGCAGCTGCCATCATGGAAAGAGCTGCTGCAAAGATGCCCCATATCTGAGGCCAGGGTGACACTGGTAGGATGCTGACATGAGGGGATGAGGTGACACATGGTGTCCTTGGCAGAGGATACACCCCCAACACAATGCTGTAGTGTTTGGGAAGGAGATGCTGCCTGAGATCTGTATGTTTGAGTAAAGCCCCAGTTAACAAGCATCCTGCTCTGCAGAAACTCACAGGCCAACAGGTGATGAAGAAAACTGATACCAAAGCTTATTACTTGCTGTGACAGAGGAAGAGGCTGGGACAAAGACATGGTGCAGCTTCATGGGGGGCTAGGTGGAGGTGGAGGCTCCCCAGTACTGTTGGGTGTTGAGTCACAAAGCCTTGCCCCCAGCATGGCATGAGGTCTGTGCAGGAAGGGGTCCCTGTCATCTAGGACCACAGCACCTAGCAAGATGCTGGACACATGGCAAGTATACCATAGACACCTGTCAGAAGTGTAGAATGTGTGGAGATGGGAAAATGTCAGAGGAGATACAGGCACCATGCTGGAGGAAACTGTAAAGCAGTACCTGGGCACATGCATGTGACCCACAGTCCCCAGAGAAGGCTCAAGATAGATGCTCCACTGAGATGACAGGACAGCCTAGCAAACAGGAAGCTAAGGAAGGACTGTGCTCTGGGAAGTAGAGCACAAATGCTGCACAAGGACCACCCAGATGGGAGGGAGGATCTAGGCCTCTGAGATAGCTTTCCTAGCTGTGAAACACAGAACAGAACACCAGGCCTGTGCAGGGGGGCAAAGCAAGCACAGGGATGGCCCTCCCTGGAGGAGTGCTAGGCGCTGGCAATGCCAGCCTGGTGAGACTGACTCCAGCCTGAGCTACATCCTCTCACACCACAGAGTCTGGTGGGCCAGGTTGGTGTGCTATGCTGGTATTACTTCCATCCAACTCTGAGGGACACACCGGGGCAGAAAAGCTACTTGCCAGTATCCCTGGCTGTGCTTTAAGCAAGAGATCAGAAAACCAGCATAGCAGGCCCTGGTGGCGCACATCTTTAATCCTGATACTTGGGAGACAGAGGCAGGCAGATCTCTGTGAGATCAAGGTCAGCGTGGTCTATGCACACTGCGAGCTGAGGCTAAAAAGGGAGACCCTGTCTCAAAAACAGCAAACAAAAAGACAGCTGCCTGGAGCACAAGTTCAGCAGATCAAGCACCTACTGCCCTGCCTTGAGTACCTAGGCCACCAGGTCAGAGTGAAGCCCAAAACCCACAATATTCCTTTATTAATGAAAAAATAAGTCAGCTCAGGGCAGGACAGCCACTCACTTCTCCTGGCTCAGAAGGAAAAATGGCCTGACCTCTGTTCACAGGAGCAGGCCCAGGGGTGGGGTATGAACCAAGTCAGGTTCCCTCCTTCAGAGGTCTCTTGCCTCTGGCCAGGGATGGCTCTCCTGCAGCCTTGTGTTGGGGGCAATAAGGTGCCTGGGTAAGCCGGTCTGGAGAAGGAGCACAGGAGTGACGTGTGCAGGCTCCTACCTTGTGCATCTGGTGCACGTTGTCCTGAGGGTACCCTCCAGGCCCCTGGGTTGGCATGGGGTGTCCTGTGGAGGGAGGTCCAGGGCTGGGCCCCATCATGCTGTGGGCAGAGCCCGGTGAAGGGCCTGGGGAAGGGCCCAGCATAGCTCCAGGTGAGGGCCCAGGTCCTGGGGAAGGGCCGGGCCGAGGAGTTCCACCTAGGGGTGGGTCTGGAGTGGACATCTTCACAGGAGCTGCAGACAGTAGTCTCCTGCTGGAAAGAAATTCTGGTCAGCCTGGGATCTGGGATACAGGCTTGGTAGGTCTAACACAGCAAAGTGGCTCTCTAGCCCAGCCATGGGCTTGCAGCTCTCAGCCCTCATCAAAGAAGCTTCTTTCTGCAGCAGATGGAGTTTACTACGATTGACAACAAGGCAAACTACTGAGTTAATAAGCAACCATACAGAGCCAAGTCCCCACTGGTACATCACATCTACAATGTAACCCCTACACCTATAGCTCAGAGATCATCACAAGGAGGGAGTAAGAAGATTTTAAGAGCCATAGGATATGACATGACAGGGAAGCAGCACCCATGAAATCTCAACATGGTTGCCTATACAAGACCTCCATAATGACACCAGTTGACATGGCAATAGGGACAAGGAAAGTTAACAAGATCCTACCCTAGATGAAGAACTACAGGGAGTCAATGGGTGCTGAGAGAGGAAGAACCAGCTTTCATCAGAGATGAGCACCCTGACAGGTTATCCAATCCCAAGTGGTCAGCTCTAAACACACATACATATGAGCATCACTAAATGGACTCAGTATATGAAGTCAGGAATTTAAAAGATTTAAAGAAAAAAAGGGGTCATCAAAGGAGGACCACTGAGTCATGTCAGAATCACCCAGCCCAGTGTCCTGCTCCACAGGCCCTAATTAAACCTTTCATCCATTCCTTTTAGAGAAAACTATGTACTTCAGACTGAGAAACTAGAACAGAAAGCAGGGTGTGGTATTACATGCCAATCAGTTTAATCTCATCTTCTGCTACACAGCAAACTCTAGGTTAACCTGGGCTACATGAAACCATGACTTCAAAAAAGGCAGGCAGGTAGAAAGGCATCAGATCAAAGTGTACCTTGGAGGATGAAGGGCACAGACAAGGTCTATACCTTGCTAAGTTCTTGACTCTGGGCCATCTTTCAGGTCACAACAGAAAGGTGTGAGGGACGGGGAGTGCTAAGCAGCCCTTCATACCTGTAATACCTGCTGACCTTCCTACCTAACAAGGGGAGATTCAACTTCAGAAATCCAAGAGAAGCTAGCACGTCAAGCTCCCTTTAAGGTAAATGAACCTGCAGCTGAGGAGCTAGGTCAGTGAATAAGGAAGCACTTGCTGCACAAGCAAAAGGACCTGAATCGGGATTTCCAGAATTCACGTGTAAGTGCTGTACAACAGTACAAATCTGCAACCCCAACACTGGGGAGGAGGATACAGGAGGATCCTGGGGACTCATGGGCCAGTCAGTCCCTATAGGTGAATCTCATGCTTCAGGTTCAGAGACCCTGTCTCAAAAAATAAGTTAGAAATGCCCACTGGTGCAATACTGACATGAATATTATAGGAGTAACCAACTACTTTCTAATTGGATTTAAGGTCTGCTTCACAGGCTGGAGCTCATACCTGACTTTGGTATCAGACCTAGGAGACTGAGGCTAGACAGTCCACAGACCATGGGAGAAAGCCTAATACAACTATTCTGCTAAATAGAGTATTAAACAGATTTCTAATGACTTATTTTTATACCCATAGATTGATGCAGCTCTCAGTTCTCACCAGATTAGCTTCCTTATAAAGCAGATGGTAACAGAGAACCACAACTGGCCACCGTGCAGCAGCTGCAGAGTGCTTATCCGTAAATATGAATCCTATATCAAACTTCTGCCTCTCAAGGCTTAGGGATCATTGTAGAAGAGGGGCATAAGATTGTGAGAGTGAGAAGAGGTGCATGACCACAAGGAAGAAGTTTTCCAGACAGCTGGTCAGTTACTCATATGAATTCAAAGCAATGCTGACAATACGAA
This sequence comes from Nannospalax galili, assembly GCF_000622305.1. NCBI lineage: Eukaryota > Metazoa > Chordata > Mammalia > Rodentia > Spalacidae > Nannospalax > Nannospalax galili. The sequence continues at coordinate 110,919 of NW_008338997.1, read as the reverse complement.
CAAGATCCCCGTAAGCCAGAAATCCCAGTATAAATAGGCGGAGTGGGTAAGAAACTCCAACCCTATCTGAGGAACTACTGGCAACCAATGGCTGCTGGGAAGAGATTTAATCTCATTTAAGGGTGAGATTCTTAATAGGTTGACCAGGCTCCAGTGAGTAAACCTATACCAAAGGGCATTTGGGGACACAAACATGACTCTATCGGCCTTTATGTATGTGAGTATGTATGTGTATCAGAGTACAGAAATTTGGTGGGGGGAGGGGTTAGAGAGGGGTACAGATATGAGAGGAGACCTAAATACGATCAAAATATA
>NW_008338997.1:82330-109684 GCF_000622305.1 Nannospalax galili | reverse complement strand
TTTTGGTTGACTAAGGTTAATAGGAAGAGATGAGGAAGGGAAATGGGAAGTAACTGCCAATGAGTAGAGAGTTTCTTTGAGGGACGATGAAAATGTTTTGAATGAATATTGTGATAGTCATACAGCTATAAATATATGAAAGCTATTGGCTTAATCAGGTATGGTTGTGCATGCCTGTAGTACCATTAGTTCCAGCATTTGGGAGACAGAGGCAGGTGGATCTCCTGTAGTTTGAGGACAGCCTGGTTGGTCTACATAGCAAGCCTTGGGCCAGCCAGGGCTACATAGGGAGACCCTGTCTCAAAAAAAAAAAAAAAAATGACCCAAATAAATAAATAAAATTTTTAAAAATTAAAAAAATAAAAATGTAGACAGCCAAGTAAGGAAGATACCCAATGTTGACTTCTGGCCTCCGTACATACACACAAATGATCATGTACACACATGCCTGAGTGCACACTCACACAAATAAATGAATAAATGTAATAAAATTTTTAAAAAATAGAGCTGGGTGTGGTGGCACACGCCTTTAATCCCAGCACTCGGGAGGCAGAGGAAGGCGGATCTCTGTGAGTTCAAGGCCAGCCTGATCTACATAGTGAGTTCCAGGACAGCTGGGGCTACAGGGAGACCCTGTCTCAAAAAGACCCTCCTCCCCCGTAAAAAAAAGTGAGGAACTGGAGCTGGAGAGGTGGCCTAGCTGTTAAAAGGGCTGGCTGATCTTGCAGAGGCCTCCAGTTTGGTTCCCAGCACCAATGTGGTGGTTAAGAACCATCTGTAACTCTAGCTCCAGGGGATACGATGCCTTCTTCTGGCCTCTGCAGGTATTACATGATATGGGTGCTCTTACATATTATGCAGACAAAACAGCCATACAAATAATTTTTAAATTTTATTATTTTTATTTTATGTATGCATGTACTGCCTGCATATACGTAAGTGTACCCATGTTGTGCAATGCCAGCGGAGGTCAGAAGAGGCTGGTCAGATCCCCTGGGACTGGAGTTATGGACAGTTGTTAGCTGCCATGTGGGTGCTGGGATTCGAACCCAGGTCTCCTGCAAGAACCACCAGTATTCTTAACCACTGAGCTATCCAGCCCCACAAATAATTTTTTTAACTGAGAAATTAGGGCCAGGCATGGTGGCACCCCTTCAATCTCAGCACTTGGGAGACAGAGGATCTCTGTGAGAATGAAGTAAGTGCCAGGCCAGTTGGGGGCCACATAAGTGAGACTGTCTCAAAATAACAAAAAACAAAAACTGATTAATTACTTTTTTAAAATTTGTTATTTTTATCTTATGTGTATGTGTGTATTGCCTGCATGTAGGTAAGTGCACCCATGTCGTGCAATGTGGAGGACAGAAGAGGCTGTCGGATCCCCTGGGACTGGAGTTACAGACAGTTGTTAGCTGCCATGTGGATGCTGTGATTCGAACCCAGGTCTTCTGCAAGAACAACCAGTGTTCTTAACTGCTGAGCCATCTCTCTAACCCTAACCATTCAAAACACTAACGGCAGCAACTCTACAGACTGAGACATGCCCTGAAATACAGTTCCCTTTCATGTAACCCCTTTCCTGATGTTGGAGTAATGAATGGTATTCTCACTGCTGACACTTGGACAAACACAAAAGGAATAGAGAAACTTAAAGCCACTCATGAGCCCATTGAGTCGGAGGCGGAGGCGAAGTACCACTGCCGGCCTGACTTTTCCTTCCTTCCTTTGGGAGAAAGCAGCACAACTTAGGCAAAGGAGTCAGATGCAAGAGCAGGAGGTGGTGGCACAGTCTGTCATCTCAGCACTTCCCAGGGCTGAGACGTTCCTGGGGGCACACAGGCCCACCAGGGCAGCTGACTCCAATGTACCCTTCAAAGACAGCTCTGCAACTTCAGTGGGACTCAGACAAGCCTTCCTTTAGGTTGTCCCAGCCTCAGTCAGTCAGTCCCTCCCCCAGGAGAATTTCTCAGCACATAGTAAGCCAGCTTTCCTATAGATGATCATCTTGTAGCTGATCTTACTACTGAAGTCTTCTGTGGCACTCCTGCAAATCGACATACCTACATTGTCCCAGTTTCTGGCTTCCATCACCTTTTCTGTTTTGGAATGCTCTCGCTGCCCCTAAACTTGCCTGGGTTCTTAGGGGTCTATGGAGAACTTCTGTGTGGGTAGGGCTAGGGCTGGGTGTGGCTCAGTGAGTAGCACTGGCATCATGTGCAAGGTCCTGGCTTTCATGGCTAATCGGAGAAACAGCAAAGCAGGAACCAGTGGCTGGCCCTCCAGCCTGTCATGGAAAGAGATAGGTGTGGAGTACCCCATCCTCCAGCTACTGGGGAGGCTAAAGCTGGAAAACCAAAAGAAATCTGGGTGACATTCAAGCCTGTCTAAAAGCAAAACAAAAAAGTACTTAAAGAAAGACCCTAGAACTTACAAACCCAAAGATGCACCTGAAGCCAGCATGCCTTCTATGGGTACCCCAATTTACAAGACAGCAAGAGGAGGCGTGCAGGAAGAACTGAGACAAACCTTCAGGGCACACCCAAGACCTGTTCACAATCCCTTCCCACAACTACACACCCAATCATCAGCTCACTGCATCTGAGAGTGAGCCATCTGGCTGTAGGCTCCACCTCCCTCTGTTCCAGGCAACGCCTGGGCTTCAGCAACACCAGTCACTGAACCTGAGCTGCCTTAGGTGCCAGCAGGTTGGACAGGCAGATGTAAAACCGCCTTTTGGAGTTTTCTTCCTTCCTGCCAGTTCTCCCTTTCTCTTTCTTCATGTTTCCTTGTCTACAAGGAGGATGAACCTGTCATTAGTCACACTCTAACCTGAGCCCTGAGCACCTAGTCATAGCAGTGACAGGGGGAGGACACTGTGTCCTCAGGGCTCCCTGCTGTCCCACTGTCCCTTGCATAAGGTGGGAAGACAGCAGCAGAGCCACACTTTATAAATCCTTTTCTCCCATCTGAAGTTTGTTCTGAGACCGGCAAGCTGAACTGGCACCAGGAGAGTCACTGTCTCCCCAGCTGAGGGGGAGACCCTGAAATCAGAGCTGCCCCACACACAGGCAGTTTTCACTGGGCACTAGAACTTCTTCCCATCAAACCACCTGATGCTCTGGGGGCCTCCAGACCACTAACTTCATTAGTACTATACACAGATCACGAAACATGCTGCCTAGAGACAGGTTTCTGTGGGCACTGGGAATATGAGAACACTCACCTTGTATGCAAGGAAGCCCTGGATTTAATCCCTAATGCTACCAAAACATGCATGCATGTGTGGTCACAGGTACACACACACACACACACACACACGCACGCACGCACGCGCACGCACAAAACCACTGAGCTAGATATGGCAGCACACACCTGAGGAGGTGAAAAAAGGAGGATCAGGAGTTCAAAGTCACTGTCTATTACACAGTGAGTTCAAGGTCAGCCTGAGCTACGTGAGACTCTGCCTTTCACCAAAAAAAAAAAAAAAAAAAAAACAACTTTGTTTTTCAAATATTTGGTATGACATGTGTATGTGGGCATTCATGCCACAGTGTGCATGTGGAAGTTGAGGCCTACTTGAGCAACCAGTTCTCTCTTTCCATAGTGTGGTCCTGAGATCAAACAGGTTTTGAGGAAGGTTTCTTAAGAGCCATCACTGGCCTCATTTTGGTTTTTGAGACAGAACTCTAGATTCTGCTGCCCCAACTCCCCATTGCTGAGATTAGAGCTGTGCCCCACACCCAGCTTAACATCAGCTTCAGGGAGTGTCACAAAAGGCTCTTGAAAATGTCATCTCAGGGCTGAAGAGAAGATTCAGTAATTAAGAGTTAAGAGTGCTCGCTGCGCTTCCAGATAACCCAAGTTCAGTTCCCAGCACCCACATAAGATGGCTCACAAACCCCTACAGTTCCAGGGGATCCGATACTCTCTGAGGGCACTACATGCATGTTCGCACACACAAACACACACACAAAATGGCACTTGTTCCTCAAGCTGCTGCCTCTGAGGATCAAAGCTTGGCTCTGTAGCCTCAGTTTCAGCTGGAAGAGACGTTTGGCTTTGATCACTTTTACTGACTTAGAGCACAAATGAGGGAGAAGGCAGCTGGCTACAGATATACAATGTGAAGAGTCTGCAACCACACTGAACACTGTGACCTTCCAGAGGTGCCCCCAGGCCCTGCTAGGGGAAGCTCTGTGAGAGTACCACAATAGGTTAGTTTGTGGATTAGATTGCTTGCTACTGAACTTCAGAGAGCAGGCAGGATCCCCTACACATCATCATCTCCTGACCTTGCTTTGAGCATTCCTGCAACCTTCACACTGGTGCATTCTAGTTCCCATACACATGACACTGCCAACTTTGGGCCCACATGAATACTATCACTGTAAGCAGGTCTGAGAGACAAAGGCCCTCACTTCCCCAGGAGGGGAACAAGTGCTCTGGTAGATACCAGGTCTCCAAACGTGATTGACCATCTGTATAAACTTGTACAGCATACGTGCAGTAGGCGAACACTCCAGCTGCCCCACATCTGGCACCAGCACTGGCTACTGCCAGGCTCTGGTGGGTAATTGTAGCTCATGCTTTCCATTTGCATTTCCCTGGTGACTAATGACAGGCACCTCTTTGATGACTCGCCAGCTCCCTCCCCACTGCATCAAGTGTCTAACCTGCTTGGTTTCATAGGCGATACTGGTTGTAACCACCTTCTCTCTACCCTCCCTTTTCGGCAGTTGTAATGGAGTCTTCCCATGAAGGCCTTAATTTGGAGGTGACCACTTTCTCAAGTTGTTTTCTCTATGTCTTTGGAGTCCTTGCTAAGATATCTTGGACTGGGGAATGCAGCTTAGTAGTAGAGTACTGGCTCAGTTGGACAAGGTCCTGGGTCCCAGCATCAAGAAATCTTTCTCTACTCAAGGCCATGAAGATTGAAGGGAGAGATACTTTATGAAATTTTTAATTTTTTAAATTTTTTTTTTTTGAGACAGGGTTTCCCTGTAGCCCAGCTCACTATGTAGACCAGGCTGGCCTTGAACTTATAGAAATCCGCCTGCATCTAGGATTAGAGGTGTGAGCCACCATACTCGGCTTCTTTTTTATTTATGTGTATGTATATTCACATGCCCACAGAAGCCAGAGGAGGATGCTAGATCCCCAGAAGCCAGAGTTACAGGTGGTTGTGAGCTGCCTGATACAGGTGCTGGGAACAGAACCCAGGTCCTTTAGAAGAGCAGCAAGCACTCTTAACCAGAGCCATCTCTCCAGTCATGGGAAAAGATACTTTAGATCATATGACAGACATCTCCATGAGAAATGACAGGAAAGGCTGATCCAGCCAGAGAGGGGAATCGAGGACTCAGGCCACCTGCGATGACCACTGGGATTCATCCCTGAATATCACCCAACTCTAGCAGAGACCAGCTACCAGTGCCGCCTCTGACTGAGGGCCAAGACTCCTTCCAGGGCCAAGGGCACAAGGGAACTCCAACTGTGCAGCCAAGGCTCTCAGTGTGAGCCCTGCACCAGGGCTGCTGCTCACTCTGTTGCTACCCTCTGGCACTGAGACCAAGGACAGAGACCAGGGCTCCCTCAGGGTGATGGGCAACTTCAAAGGAGCAGGTCCCTGCCAACTGACAGGCAAGAGTGCCTAGTACATGGTTCTGGCTGAAATCCAGGCCCCTGTGTATACTAAGCAGGCACTTCTGGAGACATCACAGGACTGAGTTCCCAGTGCCCACTGAGTTCCTTTCTCCACACACAAGAAATGAGCCCAGGCAAGAGCTGCTATGAATATCCTCTTCCTCCTTCATCACTCTCTCAGATCCAGTGTCCTTAGCCTCACACTAACCATTCTTAAGGGTGGGCTCCCTAAGAGCAGAGGGAAGAGGCTACATGTATCTCCCAAGAATCCCATGCTGGAACCTCAACTCCAAAACAGTGCTGTAAAGTGGGAACTGAGAGGACTGCTGGGTGTCCTGAGAAGGCTGGGTACAGAAGCACATATGTGCCATGTAACTTCTGTGTCACGGCACGATGCGGCAGGGCAGATGTCGGCAGATGCTGAGGCCAGGGGCTGCAGCCTTCAACTTTTCCATCCACTGAAGTTCTTGTTTTCATACACTACCCCACCTGTGGCATTCTGTTATGGTAATAGAAAGTGGACTCTGGAAGAAGCTGCCCTCTGCCCAGCCCTCTGCCCACAATAATCACACAAAAGGAAAGAGAAGACGGACTAGTACACCTTGGCGGCCCCGCACACCCTGGGCTTCCAGGAGAGCCCAGACTGCAACAGAGATGAGATGGAGAGGGTGGAGACCACTATACACACCTCCTTCCCCACTGCAAACAGCCCTATCTTTCCACACAGAACACTGGGTTTTTCAGCAAATTTCTCGGGTCCCCAATGTCACTCCTCCAGCTGCTGGACTTGGAGTAGCTTCGGCCTGGCCCCCCGAGAGCACTGAACTTTCCACAAGTGAGAGATGTCCAAGACAGAACAACTAGTACTAACTTGTGTCAGACATTGGCTGGACCCAGGGTCAGCTGTCTGGAGTCCCAGGAGGAGGGAGCAGTGCCTGGGAATGGCCCATAGCCAGAAGGCATGTGACAGGAAGTAAAAGTACTCAGTAGCAAGTCGCCACTAGAGAAGTACAAGTGGTCAACGAGATGTCCAAGAGGCCACAAGATAGAATCTTGTTCCAAGGCTACATGGCAAAGTGCTTGACTGCACAGTGTCAGAGCCCACACCCCACCCATAGAGGTGTTCAACCTGGAAACAGGAGAAAGAATGATAGAGTGAGAGTGACAGACTTGGCCTCCTAACTGTCCCTCAATTGACATGGAAAATGAAAATGTGGTACATCTACACAATGGAGTTCTACTCGGTGGTAGACAAAATCGTGAAATGCGCAGGTAAATGGAAGTAGAAACTGTTTGCCACAGACAGAGTCTAGTACAGCACCTAAGACTCATGGAACATAGTGGAACAAGGGGTAGAGAGAATACTAATGTATTTCTCAACTCTCATCAGCAAAGCTTCCTCATACAACAGAGGATGATGAACACAGAAGGCCACAACTGGCCAATGTGCATGTCCGTGGATAGGACTCATACATTCAATCTCACTCATCCAGGGCCGGAAGAGGGGACAGAAAGAATAAGAGCCAGGGGTGGAGGATGACAGTAAGGAAACAGAATCTTATAGGCTCCCAGGAATTTGCAGCAATGGTGACAGCATGCACAAGACCCATGCAAACTCAATCAGATAAAAACCAGCATAGAACTAGGCAAATAGGCAGAAGGCCCCAACCTTAGCCAAGGAACTACAGACAGCTGAACACAGGTGAGCGAGAGTTGATTTTCTTTAAGGGAGTGATACTAGACAGGCTGAGCAGGCTCCAGTGGATGTAGTCACAGAGAGTCAGCTGGGTATGCAAACTTGATAGGCTTCAACATGTAAGAGAGAATGTGTGAAATCCTGTGAGTAGGCTATGGGAGGTGCAGAGAGAAGAGGTCTAAATATGATTAAAATGTATTATTTGACATCCACCAAAAGTCAGTAAAAAACATACACTGGAAAAAAATATTAAAAACTATGAAAAAAAAAAAAAGAATGCTAGAGCTTCACCCAAGAATCGAGAACCTGGTGGGATATAACAAGGTAGTGGGTACTCATTCCAGCCAACTTCACTAATAAAAATAATGCAGGCGTTTCGGGATATGGTTCAGTGGGTAAAGCACTTGCTATGCAAGAATGAAGACTGAGATCCACCCCCAGAACCCAGGTAAATGCTGGTTGGGTGTGCCCACCTGTAATCTCAGAGCTCAGGAAGAGACAAGGGATCTGATAGGAAGCTGGTCAGAGAGACTAAAAGACTCTGAGTTCAAGTGAGACACCCTGCATCAATATACAAGGTGGTCAGCAATCAAGGAAGACCCATCCCCCAATGTCAACCTGGGGCCTCCACACACATGTGAGCACACAAACATTCCTACACACATGTAAACACATGTACACAAACGCATACACACCTCAAAATAAAGGCCAAGCTAGGTATAGGAGTGCACGCCTTTAGTCCCAGCACTCAAGAAGCAGAGACAGGCGGACCTCTGTGAGTTCAAGGCCAGCCTAGTATCCATAGTGATTCCAGGCCAGCTGGGACTAAAGTGAGACCCTGTCTCAAAAATGGGATTGGGGGGGGCTATGAAAGACCACACACTACATGGTCAGCAGGTTTGAGGGCTCTTTGCTCAGTTCACCAACCCATTTCCATTCTAACAAATGTTTTTTTCCCTTATTTTGATATTTTATTTATTTGTGGGGCCCCAGCACCCACATGGTGGCTAACAACCATCCATAACTCCAGTTCCATGGGATCTGACACCCTCTTCTGACTCTGCAGGCACTGCATGCGTGTGGTACACTTACATACATGCAGGCACACAATATAAAATAAAAATTAAAAGCTGGGTGTGGTGTTGCACACCTTTAGTCCCAGGACTAAGGAGGCAGAGGCAGACAGATCTTTGTGAAATCAAGGTCAGCCTGGTCTACATAGTTCCAAGCCAGCTGAGCTGTAAGGAGACCCTATCTCAAAAAAGTCCAAAAATTTAAAATAAATCAAAAAAAATTTTAAGAAGCACCACAAGCACCTGTAACTTGAGCACTAGGAGATCAGATGTCTTATTCTAGGTTCTATAGGCACACATGCATAGACACACAGACAGACACAAATGAAGTAAGCCAGGTGTGGTGGTGCCTGCCTTTAAACCCAGCACTTAGGAGGCAGAGGCAGGCAGACCTTGGAGAGTTCAAGGCCACGTGCTCTGTATGGTGAGTTTCAGGCCAGGTGGGATTACCCTCTCTCACAAAGACCAAAAAAAAAAAAGAAAGACTTAAATTTTGAGTTGGTTTTTGTGTTTTTAAGACTGTAGCTGCAGGTGGTCTGGAACCCACTATGTAGACCAGGTTGGCCTCAAACAAGAGATCTGCCTTAAAGGGATGGACCATAACATCCAGCTAAATAATTAAAATTTTAATTTTTTTTTTTTTGAGACAGGGTCTCCTTGTAGACCCAGGTGACCTGGAACTCACTATGTAGACCAGGCTGCCTCTGCCTCCTGAGTGCTGGGATTAAAGGCATTGAGCCACCACGTCTGGCATAATTTTTTTTTTTTTTTTTGGGTCTTTTTGACACAGAGTCTCCCGGTAGCCCCAGCTGTCCTGGAACTCACTATGGAGATGGAGACCAGACTAGCCTTGAACTCACAGAGATCCACCTGCCTCTGTCTCCCGACTGCTGGGATTAAGTGTGCACCACCACACTCCAACTTCATAATTTTTTTTTTAAAGGCCCACAGTTGCCTCCAAGAGGCCGTGAAACCTGTCTGAATAACCTGCCTGCTGGAACAGTTCCTTCCCCCTGCCTGGCAATCAGTACCCTGCTTCCAGTTCCACCCTACAACACCTCTATTTGCCTTTGGGGATACTTGTCCTCAGTAGATACAATGATGGTGGCAGGGGCCTCAGGGAGACGACAGTGGGGTCAGAAGAGCTTCACTCACGTCAGCCTCATCTGTACTTGCCAAAGAGAGCTCTCCCCATCTGACTTAGGGTGTGGGAAACTCTCCTGAGAACCCCAAAATGACTCATGAGGTACATTCTCCGAGGTCACTATGCTCCTCCAAAGCCCCCTGCTGGGTCACACTTTCCCTGGGCTGGCATTCTGTAGCAAATCCTGCCCTATATTACCAGGGATTTCATTCCAGAACCTAGAAGAGCCTATCAGGATGGCGGATTAGTTTCTACCACTGAGCTAAATCCCTAACCCAGTCAGGGAGATCTCTGAATCCACCAGCAAGGGGGGGGGGGGGCGGTGGATACAAGGCAGAGCTCCAGAGCTTCTCAATTTACCGGATGCGCATTGCTCCACCAGACTTGACTACAAAGTGGAGTCAAACGCAACGCCCACTCCCCACATCAGCAGCAACTCAGCAGCCTGTCCTGTCCCTTGATCCTGGGCAACATGTAAGGCAGCTAGCCTGCCTCTTGGCTAGTCCAGCACCACAACACCTCCCACTAGGTCTCTGATGTTGCCTGCTGTATACACAAGGAAGGTGGGAAGAAGTCCCAACACAATGGCACACAAAACTGTGAGTGACAGGAATAGCAGAAGGGCACCTGCAATATCACTCAGTCTTCCCACCTGGAGGATGTGACTGGAGGTGGATAGGGCACTGGCTGCCATTAGCATCACACTAGGCCATCTAGAGCTAGATTCAACTCCCAGTGCACAGGAAGGCCACTGAGTCACTCTCCTGGGCCAGAGTGGGGAACATTAGATGCATCTGTCCCTAGTCCCTCACTGTCACAGGTGAGGCAAACTCTCATACAGCCACCTGCTTCCTGAGTCAGCAGGCCATAACAGGCTGGCAAAACAATTTGAAATTGACAAAAATCCATTTAATCCACCATTGTTTTTTATAAAAAAAAGAATGGGCCTAGTGTCCTATGTAGTCCTGGTTGATCTGGACCTTGCTACCAGTACACCAGGCTGAACTTAAACTCAGAGAGATCCGCCTGCCTCTGCCTTTGGAGTGCTGGGAGTAAAGGTGTGCCATACCATGACCAGCCAGACTTTGAACTTTTCTTTATGTGTCTGAGTGCTTTGCCTGCATGTATGTAAGTGCACCCATGTTGTGCAAAGGCTGAGGAGGCTGAAGAAGGCAATGGAACTAGAGTTACAGACGGTTGTTAGCTGCCATGTGTGTGTTGGAAACAACCCATGTCCTCTAAGAGCAGCGGTGTTCTTAACCACCGAACCATCTCTCCAGCAACCCCCACCCTCCAATTTTGACCTTCCTGGTCTACCTTCCTTCAGCACTTTGCTGAGATTACAAGCAAATGCTTGGGTTAACAGGAGTGCTACTATGCTAATTGATGGGTTACTGGGGATGGAACCCAAGACTTCATGTCAGGCAAGTACTCTACCCACTGAGCTACTGCCCCAGTCCCTTCATCACGTTTGACCGGTGACCACATGGGATAAAGTCACAGTGTTACCCAGGCATGGTAGTATATGCCTGTAATCCTGATACCCAGGAGGTGGAGGCAGGAGGATCAGGAATTGAAGGTTATCCTGGGTTATATGAGACCATCTCATAAAAACAAAAACCAAGAGGCTGAAGGGATGGCTCAGGGGTTAAGAGCATGCACTGCTCCTCCAGAAGACTAGAGTTTAATCCCTAGCATCCATGTCAGGCAGCTCACAACCACCTATAACTCCAGCTCCAAAGGATCCAACACTTCTGGCCTCTGAAGACACCTGCAACATACTCTCACACAAACACATAATTAAAAATAATAAAAATAACGCCGGGCATGGTGGCGCACGTCTTTAATTCCAGCACTAAGGAGGCAGAGGCAGGTGGATCTCTGTGAGTTCAAGGCCAGCCTGGTCTACATAGTGAGTTCCAGGCCAGCTAAGGCTATTGGGAGACCCTGTCTCAAAACAAAACAAAACAAAATAAAATAAAAAAATAAAAATAAGAGCCGGGCGTGGTGGTGCATGCCTTTAGTCCCAGCACTTGGGAGTCAGAGGTAGGCAGATCTGAGTTCAAGGCCAGCCTGGTCTACAAAGCAAGTTCCAGGGCAGCTGGGGCTACAGGGAGACCATATCTCAAAAAGACCCCACCCCCAAAAAAATAAATAAATAAAAATAGGAGCTGGAGAGCTGACTCAGCAGTTAATATCACTGGCTGCTCTCACAGAGAACTGGGGTTTGGTACAGTTCCCAGCAACTATCCATAACTCCAGTTCCAGAGGGAATATGATACCATCTTCTGGCCTCCATGGGCACATACATGGTATACTTACATACATGCAGGCAAAATATTCATATACATAAAAATTTTTAAAGATTTAAAGACTTTTGGGGCTAGAGAGACGGCTCAGCGGTTAAGAGCACTAACTGCTCTTCCAGAGGACCTGGGTTCGATTCTCAGCACCCACATGGCAGCTATGAACCATCCTTAACTCCAGTTCCAGGGGAATCCAATGTCCTGTTCTGACAGTGGTGCACTCACATACATGCAGGCAATACACTCATAAACATAACATAAAAATAATAAAATATTTAAAGAAAAAGATTTAAAGACTTTTAAAAAGCCATGTTATTCTCTATGACAAGTGTCTGCATATTCCTATGTCACCTAAGTAAGGTACGTCTAAAGAGAAAGCTCTAGAAAGCAGTTTAGGGTGCCATGGTCGGGAAGGGGTGAGGGATGGTCTGTGTGTTCACACCTACAAAAAGCACCTTCCTAGTAGGAATCAGCGCACCCTTCCTTTCACGCTGCTCTGGGCAAAGCCAGCTCCAGGGGTGCTTCCCTCAAGGGTATCCCACCCCACAAAGCTGAAGCCAGGGCTCACACCTACCAACTCCATATCAGAAAATTCATAGCAGCAGCATGTGGCTACAGAGAAAACACCAAAAATCACCGTCACCTTAATGAGCTGGGCACTTCCTCAGGATGACATCACTATGAGGCAGCAAGTATACCAAGGCTGCCTCAATCTTGACTGGCAGTCGCTCACCATCATCCTCCATCCCAGTTCAATACTGTCATTCCTCTCATCACTTATACACAAGCAACCTGTGTGTGGCTGGCAACTGAATCCAGGACCTCCTACATGCTAAGACAGCACTCTACCACTGAGCTACATACACAGCCCCTAATTCTTGACTTAAAAAACAAAATTAGACGGGTATAGTGGTGCACGCCTTTAATCCCAGTACTCGAGAGGCAGAGGCAGGTGGATCTTTGTGAGTTCAAGGCCAGCCTGGTCTACATAGTGAGTTCCAGGACAGTTGGGGCTACATAAAAAAAAAAAAAAAAAAAAAAAAAAAAAAAAAAAAAAAAAAAAAAAGGTGGGGGGGTGCTGGAGAGACAGCTCAGCAGTTAAGAACACTGGTTGTTCTTGCAGAAGACCCGGGTTCAAATCCCAGCACCCACATGGCAGCTGACAACTGTCTGTAACTCCAGTCCCAGGGGATCTGACAGCCTCTTGTGACCTCCTCGGGCATTGTATGACACAGGTGCAGGCAATACATGCATACACATAAAGTAAAAATAATAAAAGTTTTTTAAAAAATTAACAAACTGACAAAAATCCCTTCAGGTGTCTGCCAAATGTCTCTCAATGCTACAACTTATAAGTACAGAGAATAAAAAACCAACGCTTGAGGGGCGTTGCCCAGGCCTGTTATGCCAGTACTCAAGAAGCTGGAGTAGGAAGAGTGCCATGAGTTTGAGGCCAGCCCAGAACACATAGCAAAACCCATCTAAAACAAGAAAGTTCAGGGTCGTCTCCAACTACATAGCAAGTTTCTGACCAACACAGGTTACAGGAGACCCTGTCTCAAAAACAAATAAACAGGGGGCCAGGTTGTGATGGTATATGCCTTTAATCCCAGTACCAGGGAGGCAGAGGCATGTGGATCTCTGTGAAACAGAGGCCAGCTTGGTCTACATATCAAGTTCTAGGTTAACCAGGGAATCCCTGTCTAAAATAATTAGACAGAGAAAGGCTATTGAGACAGCTCAGTGAGTATAAGTAAAGCCTAAGTTCAAGCCTCTGAACCCATGTGGCGGAGAAAGAACCAACTCCTTCAAGTTGTCCTCTGATCTCCTAACATGCACATCTATGCATGCTCTTCATAGTGAGCTCAAGCTCAAGGCCAGGGAGGGCTAAATGAGATAAAGGAAGGAAAGAGGGAGGGAGGGTGGGAGAGAGGGAGGGGAAGGCAGACAGGCAGGCAATATCATTCTGTGTGATGGCGCATGCATTTAATATCAGAGATCTCTGATCTCTGTGAGTTTAGGGTCCGCCTGGTCTATCCAATGAGCCTCCAGTTCTCGGCAATCCTCCTGCCTCAGCTTCTGAAATGCTGGGTTGTGACTGTGGGCCACTACAGCTGGCTTGATGAATGGGGAATGAGTAGCCATGTCACTTTTGTGCTATTCCCAACAGCACCACTGACAATTGGTTCTATTACTATGAATGGGTCTGTCTGTGCCATGCCAGTCCCAATGACTGGAACCAAAAACAGCTGGCAAAGCTCAGGCCTCACTACATGCCAGGCATTGTCACCCTCATTCCTCTGAATGGCAAAGCCAGGAGCCAATCCAGGTGCTACCTCCAGAGCCCTGGGTGAGGATGAGCCTGCTGGACATTATTGGCTTGGTTGAGAGATGGTCTCACCCACTGCCCACCAAGAACACACATTCCCTCCTGACTTCCCACACCCCATAAAGGCTAAGACATCAACTTGGTCTAGGACTGCATCTCCCAATGTCTTGAGGGGCACCAAGAGTAGCAAAGGTATGCAAATAGTCTGCAGGTGAACATAGTATATTCACATGAACACACACACACACACACACACACACACACACACACGAGAAATTAAATAGGTGATGCAGTTCTTGTCATCTCAGTCTTTGATAGGCTGAGGCAGGAGGATCAAGAGTTTGAGGCATAGAGGCTAGAGAGCTGGCTCAGTGGTTAAGAGCACTGGCTGCTCTTGCAGAGGACCTGGATTCAATTCCCAGCACCCACAAGGTGGCTAACAAACATCTATAACTACAGTTCTGGGGATCCTAATGCCCTCTGTTGGACTCTGAGGACATTGCAAGCAGGTGGTGCACCTACATACAGGTTAAGTTCCCAGCACCCACATGGCAGCTAACAACTGCCTGTTAACTCCAGTTCCAGGGAACCCAATGCCCTCTCTGGTCTCCGTGGGCATTACATGCAGGCATGCACTTACATACATTCAGGCAAAACATTCAGAGACACAAAATAAAAACAAATCTTAAAAAAAAAAAAAAAACTGATCCCCTAGGGCTGGAAAGATTGCTCAGCAGTTAAGAACACTGGTTGTTCTTGCAGAAGACCTGGGTTCGAATCCCAGCACCTACATGGCAGCTAACAACTGTCCGTTAACTCCAGTTCCAGGGGATCCAACAGCCTCTTCTGTCCCTTGCGGGCACTGCATGACGTGGGTGCACTTACCTACATGCAGGCAATACACACATACACATAAAAGAAAAATAATGAAAAATAATAATTACAGCTGGGCATGGTGGCGCAAGCCTTTAATCCCAGAGGCAGGCAGATCTCTGTGAGTTCCCAGAGGCAGGTGGATCTCTGTGAGTTCAAGGCCAGCCTGGTCTACACAGTGAGTTCCAGGACAGCTGGGGCTATAGGGAGACCCTGTCTGACCAGAAAATAATAAATAAATAAATAAATAAAGAGTTCAGGATGGCAAGATGGCTCAGCTGGTGAAGGCACTTGCTGTAGAAGCCTAGCAACCTGAATCCCATCCCCGGAACCCACATTAAGGTGGAAAGAGAAAACAAGCTCCACAAGGCTGTCTTCTGGCCTCCACACTGTGCCACATGCACACTGGAGCACACATATCATACACATACTATGGTAAAAATATAGTTTTTAAGTTTGGGATAGTCTGGGGAGTGTAGTGAGACCCCACCCCAAATTACAATGCAAGCGGGCAGGAGGTTTGGCCTGGTGGCAAAGCACTTGCCTATCATGTGTAAGTTTTGGATCCAGTCCCCGGCACCACAATAAAATAAAATAAAACTATATTAATTCTACCAAATAGAGCGCCCAAAAATACCACTTAGTAAACAACCCTATGCCATCGCATTCACCTATCACCAGGTGCAGTAGCGACCTACTCACACCTGTTTCATTTGAGGTCAAACAAGGACTTAGTGAGCTAGGTACAAATGAAAGACATCTGACTGAACAACTAGCACCTCTGAGGCCAGTGAGATGGCTCAGTGGGTAACGGGGCTTGTTGCCAAGGCTGATGACTTGAGTTCAGTCACCAGGACCTGCATGGTGGAAAGAGAACCAACTCCTGAAAGTTGTCCTTTGACCTCCACATGCACAGCCCACACAAATGAGTAAAGTATAAAAAAGTAGGGGGCTGGAGAGATGGCTCAGCTGTTAAGAGCTGTTCTTGCACAGGACCCAGGTTTGATTCCCAACACCCACATGGTGGCTAACAACCATCTGTAACTGCAGTTCCAGAGAATCTGATGCCCTTCTCTGACCGCCACAGATATCGCACAACACAAGTGTACTTACACACATGCAAGCAATACACTAATGCACATAAAAATATTAATAAAGTAAAATAAAGAGACTTAGCAATTTTTGCCCCTACTCTAAACAAAGCATATCCCCAGACTTTTTGGAAGCAGCAACAACTGGAGCTTGGGAAACAATGGCCTTTAGAAAGTTTGAAGACCAACAGCAGCAACCAACATTTCTCAGAATCCTGTGCTAAGAACCTCACACCTATGTCTGATCCTGAGGATCCTCCTCTTTTGTTTCACAATCATCTGCTAACAACTCAGTCCTTCACACCATGCACACACCCTGGCTTTGATGGCAATGGGTGAAACAACCACAGTGGGAACAGGTGAAGACAATGTGCCAGTGTCACAAAGGCAAACAGTAATTGACCCAAGTTGACCAGGGAAAACTAAAATATAAACCTGGGCCTGGGGGTGAGGCTCAACAGCAGAAGGCTTGCCTAGCATAGGAAAAGGGCTAGGCTCCATCCCCAGCATATGAGGGGCAGGGACACATCTGTTTTTGGTTTTGAGGGAAAGCTCCTCCTGTCTGCCACTGCTCCCCTGTACCCCCACTGTGTCCTTCTCACTGGGCAGGTTGTGAGGATTACATGGCAGGCCAAGGAGTTGGGGAGATAGCTCATGTCTAGCATGCACAAGGCCCTGAGTTCCATGCCCAGCATCACCCAAAACAAACCATGCTCACATTCGTAACAATAAAAAGTAATAATAAAGCTGGGGCTATGGTTCACTGGTAGAACATCTGCCTGGCAGGTACACAAAGTGGAGTTTGATCCCAGCACCACATACACACATACACAATGAAAAAAATACACTTAGGGACAGGAGAGATGGCTCAGTGGGTAAGGACACTCACCATGAACCCTGACCTGAGTTTGATCCCAGGGACCCACATGGTGGAAGGGGAGAAGCAGTTCTCAAGAGCTGTCCTCCTCTGACCTCCTCAAATAAATGTAAACAAATTAAAAAAAAAGCCTAACATAGTATTGCTCGCCCTTAATCCCAGCACTCTGGGATTAAGGCCAAGGCAGGTGGATCTCTTGTTGAGCTCGAGGCTAGCTGGGGCTACAGGGAGACCCTGCATTAAAACAAACAGCCAAATAATATACTTGTCAGCAGAGAAGAGGTGTTGCCACATTTACAGCCTGTTTAAGTAGACATACAAGTTTTAATCCCATCACTCTGGAGGCAGAGGCAGGAGGATCTCTGTGAGTTCAGGCCACCCTGGTCTACAGAGCAAGTCCTGGCCAGCTGCTGCTACAGGGAGACCCTATCTCAAGACACACACACACACACACACAGTCTCAAAAATCACAATAATACAGGCTGGGGAAGTGGCTCAAAAATTAAGAGCACTGGCTGCTCTTGCAGAGGACCAGGGTTCAGTTCCTAGCACCCATGTGGCAGCTAGCAACTGTCCTTAACTCCAGTTCCAGAGGATTCAAACCCTCCTCTGGCTTCCACGAGCACTGCATGGTGCACTTACATACACGCAGGCAGGCACTCATAAAATAAAAATAAGTCTTCCTTCAAAAAAATTGCAATAATAGCTAGGCGTGGTGGCACACACCTTTAATCTCAGCACTCAGGAGATAGAGGCAGAATCAGTTCTAGGCCCGCCAGGGCTACGATGAGACCTCGTCTCACACATAAAAATAATAATATTTTTTAAAAAGGAAAAAAAATCGCAATAATAATAATGTAGTAATCATTTAACCAGCTTTTCCCAACCCCATTTGTGAAATGACTTCTTTTTTTCTTTTCTTTTTTTTGGTCTTTTTGAGACAGGGTCTCCCTGTAGCCCCAGCTGTCCTGGAACTCACTATGTAGACCACGCTAGCCTTGAACTCACAGAGATCTGTCTGCCTCTGCCTCCCCAGTGCTGGGATTAAAGGCGCGTGCCACCACGCCCAGACGAAATCATTTCTTTTAACAGAGAAGAAAATTAAGAGGTTCAGAGACATGAAGTCACTTTGCCTAAAGTCACACTGCTAACCGACAGGTAGTGCAAGGCATCAAAGTTAAAGCCAGTCTGTCAATTCAAACTAAAAATTTGTTTCAAATTCCTATGAAATGCCTCTTTCTAGTCTTCCTTGAGTTTTTCACTTAAAGAGAAGAAAAGACTAACGTCTTCGGATAGGCATAAAACTTCGAGGTTTTAAAATAAAAGCTTTCATCTGGAAAATTGGGGAGAAAGAGAAAAACGCCTTCCATGCCTTTCCAGAGCAAACGGTACCCGTCTCCACTTTTTTAGACAAACATTTCAAAGTCACTACCTGCAAGGGACTGGGGGAATTATTTACCCTTCTTGAAAATCTGGAATAAGGACATTTAAAAAATAATAAAATAAACGTGCAATCTGGGGACCCAAAAGGTCTAACATCTGTATCTAAGCTATACTGGACACATTTGATGTACAACTGCGTTCCTAAGACTGGACTACTGCACATTAGGGTCGGACCCATTACAAACGAGGCCAGAAGAGCCCATGGCGCCTGACCATTGTTGGAAGCCGGGGTTCACACAGACGGTAAGGTGGGGAGGAGGGAGACTCGGGTCCCTAGATCACAAAATTGGGCGAGCTTTGTTTGGAGACCCACACGAGAACGCGCACGGCCTTCACGAGGCCTGATGCCGCCTGCTCCGCCAGTCCGGGGAGACTGGAAGCAGCCCAGGCCTCGCTGCACTGGCTTGGGCCGCGCGCGAGGTTTCTTGACCCTCGGAGGTTGCCGTATTCCGGCCCCACTCTGGGTGCCCGGCGGCCCCCTCCCCCTGGCCCGCTCGGCGCCTCTGCTTCATTCAAACCGTCCTCCCCAAGCCACGGCGCCTCACTTTTCCCCGGAACCTCCATTCCTTACCGGGAGGTCCCCGCGCCGTCGCCTTCCCGGCGCCGCCCCCAACCCTGTACTCGAGGTCAGGGACAGAGTAGGTGTCTCGCTTCTCAGGAAACAAAGAAGCCGACACCACCGCCGCCGCCGAAAGAGGGGGGAAAAATCCTAGCGCGCGTGCCCGCTCGGTCTCGGTCGCCCGCTCCCCCCCAGCACACACAACGCCAGCCGCGCGCCCGTCGCGCGCGCACCCGCTTCCCCTCCCCGCCCTGCCCAGTCCAACTTCTCCGGCTTCCGCCGCTTGCCCGTCCTCGTGTGCGCGCCTGCCCACCCTTCCGCTCCCTTTGCGCAAGCGCATGCGTTCTCTAGGCTCTCGGACTGAAAGTGTGCGGGGGCCCAGAAGCAGCCCAAGAGCCTGAAGCTCCACCCCTGTGGGTAGGTCCGGGTCGATCATGCGCATGCGTATGAATTACTCCGTCCTAGGCACGCATCGCGTCTTCTGGCCCCGGAGCGTGCGTAGAGAGGGCGCCACTGCGGCGGCCATGGGGAGTTGCGGGAGGGGGTTGGGTGGTCGTGGTGGTCCTCTCCTAGTGAGGAAAGCGAAGCCCTCGGAATCGGAAATAAATAGCACGTGCAGTGCACCGCCCGAGAGGCCCTCAGACGGTACTAGGACTGGACAGAGGCGAGCCTCGGAGCCTAGGGCGAGCCTGGGAAGCGCTTTGATCCTCCCGGCCGGCCTGGCCTGGCCTGTTCTGCAAGCCACGTTTCCGGCACAACCTGCTGAGGGCCATTGACTAGCTTTGAATAAGCATTAAACATAGGACATCAGTAGAAGAAGAACGGGTCCCCGGGATTTTAAACAGTGCTGCGAGGAAGGACATCCAGTGTAGACCTGGAGGGCTGAGGGGCAGAACCTCCGGTTGGTTTGTTTTTTTTTTTAAGTAATTTGGTGGTAGCTGGACGTGGTGATGCACATCTTTAATCCCGGCGGATCTCTGAGACCAAGGCTAGCCGGGGCTACGTAGGGAATTCCTGACCATCCAAGGCTGAGGGGAAGCGATGTCTTAAACAAACAAAAAACCTGGTGGTGGCTCGTTCCTGTAATTCCTTGTACTTGGGAAGCTAAAGTAGGAGGATCACTCAGAGGTCAGGACCACCTGGCCTAGATAGCAAGTTCCAGACAAGTCAGGGATACAAAGTGAGGCGCTCCCTAAAATAAAATGAAATAAGGCTGGAGAAAACGCTCTGTAGAGCATTAAGAGTGCGTACTGCTCTTACAGGGGCCTGAGCTCAATTCCCAGCACCCAGGTTGGCAGGCTTACAACTGCTTGTAGTTCCAGCTCCAGGAGAGCCTATGGCGCTGACTTCTGAAGGCACCCGCACTCACCTGCATGTATACCCGGAAACAAATACATATTTACATATAAAAGTAATTTTTGTTGTTTATGTGTATGTTTTGCCTACACGTATGTAGGTGCATCATGTGCATACAATGCCTGATAAGGCCAGAAGAGGACATTGGAGCCCCTGAAACTGAAGTTACTGATCATTAGCCACCATGAGCGCTGGGAACTGAACTCAGGGCCTCTGCAAGAGCAGCCAGTGCTCTTAAAGGCTGAGCCAGCTCTCCAGCCTTTTTGTTTTATTGAGACAGGATCTCACTATGTAGATCAGGCTGGCTTCCAACTCACAGAGATCTGCCTGCCTCTGCCTTCCAAATGCTGGGTCTCTCATTTTGTCCCCTCCCTTCCTCTTTTACTCCAAGCCTTACTTTCTCTTGTTTCCTTCCTTTCTCTGTTCCTCCCAATCTATTTTTAAACATTTGTTTTATTTTGAGTTATATATCTGTGTCTGGGTGTGTGTACATGGGTATGTGTGGCCAAGGATGTCAGAAGAGGGTGTCCAATCCCCTGGAACTGGAGTTACAGGCAGTGGGCAGTTGCCCGGTGTAGGTGCTGTGAATGGAGCCCATTTCTTCTGCAGGAGCAGTATAGTCTCTTAACTGCTGAGCCAGCTCTCCAGCCCTCTTTTCTTTCTCTTTGTGAATGTATTTTGAGACAGATTTGTACTCATTTGTAGCCCAGACTGAACTCTCTGCAATCCTGCCTCTACCTCCCATAAGTGGGATTACAAGCATGAGCTACCAGCTAGGCATGGTGGCACAGGGTTTTAGTCCCAGCACTTGGATGGCAGAGGCAGGCGGATCTCTGGGAAATTGAGGCCAGCCTAGACTACATAAGGAGTGCCAGGCCAGCTGGGGCTACAGGGAGACCCTGTCTCAAAAAACAAAAAAGCAGGGCCAGAAAGATGGCTCAGCAGTTAAGAACACTGAATGTTCTTGCAGTAGACCCAGGTTCAAATCCCAGCACCCACATGGCAGCTAACAACTATCCAGTTCTAGGGACTCTTCTGACACCGAGAGCATTGACAACAAGGGTACACTTACATACAGGCAGGCCATACATACATACATACACAGAAAATAAAATAAATAAGGGGGCTGGAGAGATGGCTCAGTGGTTAAGAACACTGTTCTTACAGAAGCCCAGGTTCGAATCCCAGCACCCACATGGCAGCTAACAACTATCCGAAACTGCAGTTCCAGGGCATCCGACAGGCTCTTCTGTCCTCTGTGGGCATTGCACGACACTGGTGCACTTACCTACATGCAGGCACAACACTGATACACATAAAATAAAAATAATAATTAAAAATATTTTTTTAAAAAAAGCAAGAGCTACCACATGAGGCCAATGGTAGAAGACTTGGTTAGCATGCTTAAGACCCTGGATTCATGGGGGCTGGAGAGATGGCTCAGTGGTTGACAGCATTGACTGCTCTTGCAGAGGGCCCAGATTTGATTTCCAGCACCCACATGGCAGCTGCAAACCGTCCTTAACTCTACTTCCAGAAGAATCTGAAGCCCTCTTCTGACCTCCGCAGCATTGCACGACACAGGTGCACTCACATACATGCAGGCAATACACTCGTACACATTTAAAAAAATAAAATATTAAGCCGGGCATGGTGGCACATGCCTTTAATCCCAGCACTTGGGAGGCAGAGGCAGGCAGATCTAGGGCTACAAGGAGACCGTTTCAAATGAACTCTGTAGTCTCCTGTATTGCACATTTGGAACAATTTTAAGCAGATTGTGAAAACTTGCAGTCAAGACTGACCTGAAGGAAGCAGGTCACAGAGGACAGATCTTTGGGGGTATCTTGTTCCTAGCCTTTTGCCTTCTTTGCCTTCTGTCTTTGAAGAAATGAAGAAAGCCCTCTATGGTGACAGGTATAGATCTGAGTACAGAGGGCACCCACTGAGATAGAAATCCTTAACAAAGTACTGAACCAGAAACATGACTAGTGATAGAAATGGAGTCGGGAGTGGTGGAGATGGCTTGGTGGAAGCTTTTTGTGTAAGCATGAGGACCTGAGTTCAAATTCCAGGCACCATATAAAAAGCTGGGTGTGGCACACAGGAACCTGTAAACCCAGGACTGTGGCAGGTAGAAGATGGCTGGGGATAGCTGGCTGTCAGCCTGACTCACAGGAATAGGGTGGAGAGAGATAGAGCAGGACAGCTGACCCCCTCTGGCCTCCAGGACTTCACACATACCCCAAAAGAAAAAGGACACCTTAAAAGGCACTTATGGGGCTGGAGAGATGGCTCAGCGGTTAAGAACACTGACTTCTTGCAGAAGACCCAGGTTCGAATCCCAGCATCCACATGGCAGCTTAACAACTGTAACTCCAGTCCCAGGGGATCCAAACAGCCTCTTCTAACCTCTGAGCCCCAGCTGTCCTGGAACTCACTATGTAGACCAGGCTGGCCTTGAACTCACAAAGATCCGCCTGCCTCTGCCTCCCAAGTGCTGGGATTAAAGGCATGTGCCACCACACCTGGCATAAATTTTTTTTTTTTTAAAGGCACTTATGGGGCTGGAGAGATGGCTCAGCGGTTAAGAACACTGGTCGTTCTTGCAGAAGACCCAGGTTTGAATCCCAGCACCCACATGGCAGCTTAACAACTGTAACTCCAGTCCCAGGGGATCCAAACAGCCTCTTCTAACCTCTGAGGGCACTGCACGACTCGGGTGCACTTACCTACATGCATACACATAAAATAAAAATAATAAAACATAGCCAGGGGTGGTGGCGCATGCCTTTAATCCCAGCATTTGGGACGCAGAGGCAGGCAGATCTCTGTGAGTTCAAGGCCAGCTGGGGCTACAGGGAGACCCTGTCTCAAAAAGACAGAAAAAATATTTTTTTTTAAAAAGGCACTTATAAGAATGGAAGTGGGTTGGAGCCAGGATGTGCATGAGACTCCAAAGCCTAGGCTTCCAGGCTCAGGACCCTTCATAGGTCATTTCCATAGCACCCACTTTCTCCTGGTTTAGAGATTTTTTTTTTGTTTTTTTTATTTATGGTTTTCTGAGACAGGGCCTCCCTGTAGCCCCAGCTGGCAAGATTTCACAATAATCTACCTGCCTTGCCACCCAAAGGCTGGGATTAAAGGCGTGTGCCACCACACATGTTTTTTCATTTATGTGAGGTGGTTCTCTGACCTCCACACATCTGCACTCACAGAGAAGAACACACAAACACACACATGGGCACATGGGCACACAGGGCTGGAGATGATGGCTGAGCAGTTAAGAGCACTGGCTGCTCTTGCAGAGGATCCAGGTTTGGATCCCAGCACCCACATGGCAGCATTATAACTCTAGTACCAATGGATCTGACCCCCTCTTCTGAAATCTGTGGGCATTGCATTACACAGGTGCATTTACATACATGCAGGCACTATAGTCATACACATAAAATAAAAATAGTAAAATATTGTTTAAAAAAAGAAGTTCAAGGTCATCCTTGGCTACATAGCACATTTCAGGAAGCAGCCTGGACAACATGAGGCCTTGTCTCAAACAAAGGAAAAAAAAAAGCTAGGTGTGTTGTCTCAGGCCTTTAATCCCAACACCTGGGAGGCAGAGGCAGGCGGATCTCTGTGAGTTCAAGGCCAGTTTGGTCTACATAGTGAGTTCCAGGACAGCTGGGGCTACAGGGAGACCCTGTCTGAAAATGACCAAGAGAGACAGACAGAATTTTTAGAAAAATACTTATAATTTAAATATTTTATTTTGGGTTTTTTTGTTTTTGTTTTTTTTTTTAGCTCTACCAACTGAGCCACATGCCTGGCCCAAATTCTGTTTTTTATATCAAAGGAAACTAGTCTAACTTATCTTTTTTCCCCTTAGGAGTTGTTTTTCTGCTGAGTCTTCCTCATAACAAAACAGCAAGCCTACCTCAGGAAGGGCTGTTAAGTCTTCCAAGGGAGAAAGGCGGCTCTGGTACCCTCTGCTGTCCACTGCTTCTCTAGCTGCAAACCTTCACAGTCCAGCCAAGTGAATGGAAAGCAGTCTGTGGAACATTCCAAAATCAAAAGTGACAGGGAGGCCGGGCATGGTGGCGCACACCTTTAATCTCAGAACAGCAGAGGCAGAGGCAAGTGGCTCTGAGGGCCCAGCCTGGTCTACATAGTGAATTCCAGGCCAGCTGGGGCTACAGGGAGACTCTGTCTCAAAAAGACCCCCAAAAAAACAAAAAAAGAAAACCCCAAAACAAAAAAGGGTATGCTGGGGATATAGTTCAGTGATAGAGTTCTTGTATACATACCATGCAGGAAGCCTTAGGTTTGTTCCCAGCACTGAAAAAACTGGGCACAGTGGTGCACATGGGTTATCTTAGCACTTGTGAGGTACACAGGGTCATTCTCTGCTACTTAGGAAATTGGAAACTAGCCTGGGATCCATGAGACCCTGTCTCAAAAACATGAAAAAAGGGCCAGCAAGATAACTCAGCAGGTAAAAGGGTTTGCAGCAGGAGCTTGACAAGCTGAGTTTGATCACTGGATCCCATGTCAGAGAAAGAACTAACTTCCAAACTGTTGTCCTCTGATCTCCGCACCTCACACAACTGCATTCACACATCAGACACACAATATTTTAAAAATAAATATATATGAAGAAAGGAAAAAGAAGGGAGAGAAGACACTGTATTGTGTGCTTCCTGCCATCCTCATGCCTTAATACATGAGGGCCAGGAAGAGTTGCATTGGACTTTCATTTTTTGATTGTTAGCTAAGTGCAGTCCTTTAAGGCTAAGGCCTTTAAAGGCTGTGCTATCCCTCCAGCCCTACACTGGACTTTCAATTTCAAGATTTATTTTTATTATTTTTTTTGTTTTTTATATTTTATTTTTAATGTGTATGAGTGTATTGCCTGCATGTATGCAAGTGCACCTGTATCATGCAATGCCCCCAGAGGTCAGAAGAGGACATAGGACCCCCTGGAACTGGTGTTAGAGATGGTTACTAGCCACCATGTGGGTGCAGGGAACCAAACCTGGGTCCTCTGCAAGAGCAGCCAGTGATTTTAACCACTGAGCCATTGCTCCAACCCCTATTTTTACTTTTGTGTATGTGTGCGCAGGTGCCTGGAGAAGCAAGAAGAGGGCACTGATCCCCTGGAGTTGCAGTCAGAGGCAGTTGTGAACCACCCTATATATGTGCTGGGAACTGAATTCTGGAAGGGCAACCAGTGCTCTAACTGCTGAATCATCTCTCCATCTGCCAGTTTTTTGTGTTCATGTGTGTTCACATCTGTGTGGGAACACATGTGTATCTGGGTACACATGAATGTGCAGAGCTGAGGATGACATCTGGAGTCCTCAGTTGCTCATTACCATATTAGTCTAGCTAGCCATCTTGCTCCAATTATCTCTTGTCTCTGCTTTCCCAAGTGCTGGGATTACAGGTGGGTTTCCTCCACCCCCTGCATTTACATGAGTTCTGGGGGATCCAAACTCTGGTCCTTATACTTGTATGGCAAGCAATTAGCCACTAAGTCATCCCCCCAGCCTCACAACCCTGGTTTTGTTTTCATTCTGTAGAGACAGTGTCTCTCTGTAGCCCCAGCTTGTCTGTAACATACTATGGAGACCAGGCTGACCTCCATCTTACAGAGTCACCTGCCTCTGCCTCCCAAGTGCAAGGATTAATGCTGTTTGCCACCATAGCCAGCTTCCCTGTTTTTTTGAGGAAGGATTGCACTTTGAACCCCAGGATGGCCTAGCCTCAAACTCACTATGTAGCCCAGATTGACCTTGAACTCTTACAGCAATCCTCCTGCCTCAGCCACCTGAGTTCCTAGGGTTAAAGGAGATATAAGCCATCACATTGTCTTGCCTCTTGTCCTCTTGCCAACCATGTGAACACACAGGTTCCAGGCTGTGGCCCCTCTCTACACCCATGAATAATGCCACCAAGAGCCATTTCTGAAGAGTGGTTAGCATCTCACCTCCCTGCTGTGCTTTGAGAAACAAAAGCTACCTGGGGAGGAGTAACCTTTCCCAGTTGGCTCAGTCACACTGGAAAAATCCCTCCAAATTTTGGGAACTGAGTCTCTGGTGCCCTCTTCTGGGCCATGTAAGAACAGCAGGAACAAAGAGGATGAGACTAAGGCTTATCAGCAATAATTTGGGGTGAGGGAGGGCAGTGTGATGGCTCAGCAAGTAAAGGAGCTTGTTGCCTGACAACCTGAGTTCCATCCACAGGACCAATATGGACTGACTCCCATACCTTGTTCTCTGGCATGTATGTGGAAACACAAATACATACATACATACATACATAAAAATAAAAAGCATAATAAAAAATAACAGCCGGGCGTGGTGGCACATGCCTGTAGTCCCAACACTTGGGAGGCAGAGGCAGGCGGATCTCTGTGAGTTCAAGGCCAGCCTGGTCTACATAGTGAGTTCCAGGACAGCTGGGGCTACAGGGAGATCCTGTCTCAAAAAGACAGAAAAAAAAAACAACAACAACAACAACAAAAGACCACCAAAAAAACTAGTTTTGAGGTCAAGGCTGTAGTTCTGTTGGTAAAGAGGTTGCCTAGCACGCACAAAGCCCTGGGTTGGATCCCTAACACTACATAAACCAAGCACTGTGGTGCACAGCTGCAATCCCAGCACTCCAGAGTTGGAGGCAGGAGAATCAGGTGTTAAAGGCCAATAGATAATTGGTGACTAGCCTATGTTACATGAGTCCCTGCCTCAAAAAGCAAAAACAACTGGGGTGGGGTTGGGGGACGACAACGACGACGACACGCCTTTAATCCTAGCACTTGGGAGGCAGAGGCAAGGGAGATCTCTGGGAGATCAAGGCCAGTCTGGTTTACACAGGGGAAATTCAGGCCACCTGAGGCTACCATAGCAAGTTCCAGGCCAACCAGTGCTACACAGGGTAGTCCTGTCTCAAATTTTTTTTTTTTTTT
>NW_008338997.1:62889-82299 GCF_000622305.1 Nannospalax galili | reverse complement strand
CTGTAGCCCCAGCTGTCCTGGAACTCACAGAGATCTGCCTGCCTCTGCCTCCCGAGTGCTGGTATTAAAGGTGTGTGCCACCACGCCCGGCTTCAAAAGATCTTTTTTGAGAGACTAGAAAGATGGTTCAGTGGTTAAAGCACATTTACTGTCCTTCCAGAGTTTGGTTCTAAGCACTCATGTTGGAGTTGGATAGTTCATAGCTACCTGTGTAACTCCAGCGGTTCCAACATTTCTGACCTCTGCATGTACACATGCAAATTCACACATACAGTTTTGTTGGGGTTTTTTTGTTGTCTTTCTGAAACAGGGTCTCCCTGTAGCCCCAGCTGGCCTGGAACTCACTGTGTAGACCAGGCTGGCCTTGAACTCAGGGATCTGCCTGCCTCTGCCTCTCAAGTACTGGGACTTTTGAGATAGTGTACCCTTGTAGCCCAAGCTGGCCTGGAACTCACAATGTAGGCCAGGATATTTTGGATTTCACAGAGGTCTGCCTGCCTACCTCTGATCTTTGTCATCATTTATTTGCAGTGCTGTGGATCAAACCCAGGCCCTCCTGCATCCAGGCTGAGTGTTCTCTACCATTTGACACACATTCTCTACTGTGTTCTACACTTTTTTATTTTTGGCTTTTGAGACAGGCTTTGAACCCTAGCTGATTTGGAATTTGCTATGTAGAGACCTGCCTGCTTCTGCCCTTAAAGGTATGCACAACACTGGACCCTCTACTTATTTCCTCATTCAAGCTTTATGACAAAATTTAAATTTCTGACAGGTGAGTATGTGGCTTAGTGCTAGAACTCTCACCTAATACAGGAGGCCCTGTGTTCCATTTCCATAAAGAATAAGAGTATATAGAGCTGGAGAGATGGGTTAGCAACTAAGAGCACTGGATGGGGCTGGAGAGACGGCTCAGCGGTTAAGAGCACTGACTGCTCTTGCAGAGGACCCAGGCTCAATTCCTAGCATCCACATGGTGGCTACGAACCATCCTTAACTCCAGTTCCAGGGGATCCGAAGCCCTCTTCTGACCTCTGCGGCATTGCATGACACAGGCGCACTCACATATATGCAGGCAATATATTCATACACATAAAAAAAAAATTTAAAAAAAAAGAGCCCTGGTTGGTCTTGCAGAGGGCCCAGGTTCGATTCCCAGCACCCACTGGCAGCTTAACAACTGTCCGTAACTCCAGTTCCAGGGGACAACCTCTTCTGACCTCCCTGGGCATTGCATGACATGGGGGCAAGGCACCTACCTACATGCAGACACCCATATATGTAATTTAAAAAAAAAAAAAAAAAAAAAAAAACCCAGGCGTGATAGCACACGCCTTTAATTGCAGCACTCTTTGAGTTCAAGGCCAGCCTGGTTTACAGAGTGAGTTCCAGGACAGCTGGGGCTACAGGGAGACCCTGTCTCAAAAAGACCAAAAAAAAAAAAAAGTATCGGGAGATGTGGTTGGGACCAAAGACGATGGAGAACCACAAATCTGAGAACTAAGTCCCAGGGACTGAAGCTGGAGTTTGAGTGAGGACCTGTGACAGTCTTGAAAAAGGAAAACTTTCCTACCTCATGCTGTGTGCCATTGTGCATGTGGAGGCCAGAGGCGGACATCGCCATTTTCCTTGGTCTCTCTTCCACCTTTATTATTTTAAACTTATGTGTTAATTTTATTTTCATTTTAGGCATATGACTGTTTGGCCTACGTGTATATAAGTGCACCACTTACATTAGAAAGTGCTTTACCCACTGAGCCATCTTGCTAGACCAGAACCTCATGTTTTTCCTTTGTAAAGTGAAGATATATGACATCTTTATCATCCCCTCCAAGGTCCAGGGAACATGGTAGAAGAGGGAGAAAAGAACATAGCGCTGGAAGCAAGGAGGGTGCTGTGCAATGCCGACTTCTGGGAGGGTGCTGTGCAATGCCGACTTCTGGGAGGGTGCTGTGCAATGCCGACTTCTAGGCATGGTATGGCTGTCTTACTTGGTTTTATTCTGTTGTTTGAGACAAGGTCTCACTATGTACTGGCCAGGAACCCACAATGTAGACCAGGCTGGCCTCACACTCACAGAGATCTGCCTGTCTCTGCCTCCAGAGTGCTGGGATCAAAGGAGTGTACCAGCATTCCCTGCATAGCTATTATACTTTTAAAAAGTTTTTAGGCTGGGCATGGTGGCGAACGCCTTTAATCCCAGCACTCAGGAGGCAGAGGCAGGCGGATCTCTGGTCTACATAGTGAGTTCCAGGACAGCAAGGGCTACAGGGAGACCCTGTCTCAAAAAGACCCCCCAAAAAAAAGGTTTTTAAACTATTTGCATTTGTGTACGTGCATGCTTGTGGCGGTCAGAAAACAAGTTGCAGAAGTCAAATTTCTCCTACCGTGTTAGTCCTATAAAACAAAATCAGGTCATTAAGCTTCGTGACAAGTACTTTTCCCTGAGCCAAATTACCACCCTTGGATGTTGCAGTCTCAAACCCACAGCAGCTGTGACTACCTGAACATGATCTCAAGATTAGACCTATCATAGAAGGGGGGAGGAACTCATGGGGCCCCATGCCAGCACAAGGATTTCTACCTAAGCGATGCTACGGAAGGGAGACATTTTCTTCAGTGGTATAGACTCTGGTAAGGTGCTGATGTGTTTAAACAACTCTAAACTTACCAGGTCACATATACTAAAGACATCAAAGTGGAAGAGTGACTAGGTGGGAAGAGGAAGGGCATAAATGGGAGTAGCAGGGCAGGAGAGGATAATGGGGATGAATATAATCAAAACTTTTGTTGTTTTGAGGCAGGGTTCCCTACAACCCCAGCTAACCTGGAACCAGGCTGGCTTCAATCTCACAGAGATGCACCTACCTCTGCCTCCTGAGTGCTGGGATTAAAGGTATGTACCTAACTAATCAAAAAATTAAAACAAAATTTTTTTTTGTCTTTTTTGAGACAGGGTCTCCCTGTAGCCCCAGCTGTCCTGGAACTCACTACGTAGACCAGGCTGGCCTTGAACTCACAGAGATCCACCTGCCTCTGCCTCCCAAGTGCTGAGATTAAAGGCATGTGCCACCACGCCTGGCTTAATCAAAAAATCTTATATGCATGTATGAAATGTTATAATGAAACTCATTATATATCACTAAGATATGCTAATTAAGCTTGGTGTGGTGGAGCACGCCTTTAGTCCTAGCACTTGGGAGGCAAAGGTAGGCAGATCTCTGTGATTTTAAGTCCAGCCTGGTCTACATAGTGAGTTCCAGGCCAGCTGGGGCTACATGGAGATCCTGTCTCAAACAAAGACCAAAAAGAAAAAAAAAAAGATATAATTTAAAATATTAAATAGGAAGTTGGAGAGATGGATCAGTGGTTAGGAATGCTTGATATTCTTACAGAGGACCCAAGTTCAGTTCTCAGTACCCACATGGCAGCTCATAACTACCTGTAACTCCAGTTCCAAGAGATCTGATGCCCTCTTCTGGCCTCTGTGAGCACCAGCACATTGTTGCCATACACTCACAAATTAAAAAAAAATATTAAGATGTGGCCCTTTTAAAAAACTTTATAACATTTTTTTCAGTATATAGCCCAGGCTGCTCTGGAACTTAACTATGTAGATCAGGCTAGCCTCGGTCTCACAGAGATGCACCTGCCTTGTCCCCCACCCCCATGTGTGCACCACTATTACATTTGTATTTTTTGTGTATCTATGAATGGAGGCAGGGGAAAACTTTTGGAAGTTGTTTTTCTCCTTCCATCATGTTGGTCCCAGTGAGTGACCTCAAGTCATGAGGTTTGGCAGCAAGTGACTTTATTTGCTAAGCCACCCCACCCACCTCCAGAGGCAGAGGCAGGCAGATCTCTGTGCGTTCAAGGCCAGCCTGGTCTACATAGTGAGTTCCAGGACAGCTGGGGCTACAGGGAGACCCTCTCTGAAAAAGAAAAAAAAAAAAAAGATACATGCCTTTAGTCCCTTGATCTATAAGATCTGTAAGGCCAGGGGCTGGAGAGATGGTTCAGCAGTTAAGAACACTGGCTGCTCTTGCAGAGGACCTGGGTTCAATTGCCAGCATCGTACGATGCTCCAGCTCCAGGGGAATCCAATGTCCTCTTCTGACACTGAGGGCAGTGTACAACACAGATGCACTTACACACATGCAGGCAATACACTCATACACATAAAGCAAAAGTAATAAAATATTTTTTAAAAAAAGATCAAGGCCAGTCTGGTATACATAGTGAGTTCCAGGACAGCTGGGGCTACAGGGAGACCCTCTCTGAAAAAGAAAAAAAAAAAAAAGATACATGCCTTTAGTCCCTTGTTTTATAAGATCTGTAAGGCCAGGGGCTGGAGAGATGGTTCAGCAGTTAAGAAAACTAGCTGCTCTTGCAGAGGACCTGGGTTCAATTGCCAGCATCGTACGATGCGCCAGCTCCAGGGGAATCCAATGTCCTCATCTGACACTGAGGGCAGTGTACAACACAGATGCACTTACACACATGCAGGCAATACACTCATACACATAAAGCAAAAGTAATAAAATATTTTTTAAAAAAAGATCAAGGCCAGTCTGGTATACATAGTGAGTTCCAGGTCAACTGGGGCTACAGGGAGCCTCAACATCCCTCTGGAGTCTTATCCCTCTGGAACCATAAGCCAAAATAAACTTTCTTCCCTAAGTCACTTTTGGTCATAATGTTTTACTACAGCAACAGAAAAATAATACAAGCAGCAATAGACAGTTCTGGGGCCAGATGATGACCTCATTACCTGGTTCTTCTGTTAAGTGGCTCCAGCCCTACTAGCTAACAGAGGCAATCTTGCTTTTCTAATTTTTAGCTTCAAAATCTGGTCTAGAACCTCACCAGGTATCCACTATATATCCCAACTTATTCCTTTCCATAAGTTCTGTTTTCAGGGTCCCTGAAATGTAATAGAATCTATAATTCCATATAGGTTTGTGCTTTGACCTCCTGACTACCTCCGGTCTCACATACAGGTAAACCCAAATCTTTGTAGAACAAATTTCTTACAACCAGATGGTCACATCAGGCAATCCCAGATTATTAGTAATGTAAAATGTTGCCACTTAAGAGAAGCCAGGTAAAAGCTACACCAGATGTCTCTGCATTATTATACTGGGTACCTGCAAAACTATAATTTCAAAATCATTTTATTCTAATATTTTAAGTAAGTCAAAACAAAAATGCTACTCAAAAGCAAACAAGAGGGCTGGGAACACAGTGCTTGACTTGTATGTCCAAGACCCTGGGTTTGGGCCCAGCACAAAAGGACCCAACAATAATAACAGATCATACCATAAAAATATTTCACCCAGTACTTGGAAGGTGGAGGCAGAAAGTTTGGGAATTCTGGGTCTTCCTTGGTTAGATAGTGAGTCAAAGGCTGGTTTGGGCTATTCAAGACCCTGTTATAAAAACAAAACAACCAAAACAAAACACTTCAGAGCCAGATGATATTTGTGAGTTTGAGGTGAGCCTGGTCTACATAACACGTTCTAGGCCAGCCAAGGCTACATAGTGAGATCATATCTCAACAAAGAAAAAGGAGAGCACAAAAGGTGATGCATACCTTTAACCCCAGCACTTGGGGGGCAAGCAGATTCGAGGTCACCCTGATACATACATAATGAGTTCTAGGGAAGCTGTTGGTACAGGGAGACCTCCCCATCTCAAAGGAAAACAACAACAACAACAACAACAAACCCTCCCCACCCCCAACCCCAAAGAAAAGGAAAGAAAAAAGATCTTAGGGCCTTAGGGGTCACTGGGCAATAGAACCCTTCTCAAGGCCAGCCTGGGTTACGTGGAAAGCCTGGTCTCAAAAGGAAAAAACAAACGAAAAAAGAGGCTCATTTTTGTTTTGTTTTTGCAGTGCTGAGTATGGAAGCGAGGAACCCATGCAGGTGAGCCAGCCAGTGTTCTCACTGAGGTACATTGCCCAGCTATAACAGGCTAAATAGTATTAGGCTCATTCCCATCTCTGGCAGCAATAAATAGTATCAGGTTAAGTCCTTTGGCTCCTCCTCTTCTCCATGTCCAGTAAAGCTCTCAATTAGCAAGAATGGCTTCCCAAACCCATACAGGTAAATCAGGACGTGCCATGACTTCGATCTCAGCACCACCAATTACATCCTGCCAGGCAGATAGTGTGAGGGGATAAAAAGGGGAGATGGGGTGGGGAGCTTCCCTGGATTTCACCTGGCCACCTCGGCCTGCACCAGCGAGTCGGCCTCACTCAGGGCCAGCCTGTCCTTTTTTTCCTTCTGAAACATCTGCTCCTCCCACAGCGCCTGGTCCACCTGATCGTCCGTGAGCACCACGGGTTTGTACTTCTCGCAGAACAGCCTCTCGTTGGCGTCGGAGTGCAGCTGGTGCGGCCCGATGACGCGCAGGTGCGCTGGCAGGTGGAGGAACTCGTCGTCGTTGATGTCGCAGTCGTGCATGCGCTTGGCCAGTATCCACCAGCGGCCCACGAAGCCCACATCGAGGATCCGGCCGGGGAAGTCGATCCAGCGAGGCTGCAGATAGCGGCAGCGGGCCTGATAGAGGCTGGCTTGGGCGTCGAAGGGCGCCTCGTACAGCAGCGAGCAGAGCCCCAGGTTTACGTGGCGCAGGCGACTGCGGCCCCGCAGCCACAGCAGCCGCTGCACGAACGCTTCGGACTGGCGGTTGCGCGTGGCGGGTGCCAGCAGTAAAAGCGACCCCGACGCATCCAGCAGGGCCTCCTCGAAGGCAGCCTCGCTCGGGGCCAGCGCGCAGCACGCCGCCGCGCCGCCCAGCAGCCCCAGGTACACGGACGCGCGGCCCGGCCGGGCTCGTGCCGCCGCCGCCGCGTCCCCGCAAGCCTCGGCATAGTCCTGGAGCAGCGCGCGCGCCCAGGTGCCTGGCCGGGAAAGAAATGCCGTTGTGACAGGGATTCAGCCGCTCCGGACACCCCTCCGCCGTGCGACACTACTCACCCAGTCGCGCCCACAAGCCTGGCTTCGCCGCCAGAGCGGCGTCGCCCGCCTCTCCTCCTGTTTTGCCGCGCCCGCGCGACCAAAATCTCTTCAGAGCGGCCGTCGCCATCCTCTTCCGGCCTGTGGTCCGTTTACCGAGTGGAAACCCGTGGTGCAAGCACAGAAGTCATCGGAACAGAATGGGAGACGAACTGCCGCCGGATGTTGCTGTCTGCCGGGAATAAGGTAGGTGCTGACGGGTAGGCGGGCCGCGCAGGCGCAGGGAGTACCGGCCACGCCAGCTAAGGTAGGCTCTGGTGAGGGGGGCCAGGGTGTACCGGCGGACTGCACCTGCGACGCCTCGGCCGCAAGCTGAAATCTCCCGTGCGTGTTTGTTATTTGCGGGACAGGACTCTGGGCGGAAGCTTCGGGCCTGGGAGGGCTGTGGGACTGATGTTTGCAGTGACATCCCTGAAAGGAACATGGCAGCGGCTGAGGAACTGGCCTTCCACGGTGAGTGGGGCCCCGATGTGGCTCGACCTACTTCCGCCCTTGGCTTCCTTTTCAAATTGAACCTGATTCCCAGGCTGGGACACTGACCACAGGTCCAAACCCGAGGTCCATCCCGCACACAAACCCTGTGCTTATGGTGAATTTAGAGGCACATCACAGCCTCCAGTCTGCCGAGGCCCTGAACTTGATCCAGAGCCATCCCTGAATTGAACCTCATGTTGAGAGGGAGGAAAGGAACCTCCCTTCCATGCCTCAAAACTGAGAAAATTGAACCCTGCCTTAGGGGTGGGTAGTGAGGTGACCACAGACCCCTTGGTACTTAGTGGGCCAAGGGGAATTATCTGGAGTTCCCAAACACACCTGTTCCTATATTCCTTCCCCCACAGAATTTGAAGAAGCCACTAATCTTCTGACAGAGACCCCAGATGCAGTCACCACCATCCGAAGTGATCAGCTGGCCTCCCGGGAGCATGTGTCTGTGGTTGTGGGATCCAGTGTCAGCTATGGAGCTGAAGAGCTGCAGGAGGAGGGTGACAAGACAGCGGTGAGTCCCTAGTCCCATGCCCTGCCCCTTTTCTCACCCTGGAGGAGCCTGGCTGTAAGCACAGGTTTTCTAAGTGTCTTTGCCCTGTAGCTTCTACAGGAAGAAAAACCTCAGCCTGGATTCTGGACCTTTGACTATTATCAGAGCTTCTTTGATGTGGACACTGCCCAGGTGAGGCCTGGGACACTGGTGGCAGAGGCCCAGAGCTGTTGAGCTTCAGCCACTATGCATGGAGAACCAGGCCAGGGCAGGCTTACTAATGATAGTAGAAGGGAGAACAAGAGCACTTACCCAGATTGACTGGGTGCATGTGGTGGAGCATGATGGACTGGGACTCTGGGGGCACACAGAATGCACCTGAATTAGTGTTGAAGGAAGAGCCTCTGGGACAGATTTACTGAGACCTAGAGGAAAAGGGTTTTCCAGGTGGGTAGAAAACAGAAGCAGCAATATACAGAAGACCAAAGGGTATGGAAAGTCAGAGGCCTCCTGCCACTGCATCTGGTTGGAGAGTGGTGGAGGCAGGAAGACAGAAGCTAGGAGGTGCAGATGAATGTATGTGTGTGTATTTTAAAGTCAGGGTCTGTCTTTTTTTTGTTGTTTTTTTTGTTGTTTTTTTTTAAGACAGCCTTCCTATAGCCCCTACTGGCCTAGAACTCACTATGTGGACCAGGCTGGTCTTGATCTCAGAGATCCACCTGTCTCTGCCTCTGCCAAGCCAGGGTCTTGCTACACTGCCCAGTTAAGGGTACAAAACTACTGGGCTCAAGTGATCCTCTGGTCTCAGCCTCCTGTGTTGCTGGGGAGAATAATACACTTGGCACCACTAGGCCTGGATGTAAGCACTATTAAGGAAAGAGTTTGGGTTTTAGCCTGAGGGTGTTGGGGTCACGAAAGGCTTTAGATGGGGAGAATAATGGGTAGGATGAGCAGACATGCATGTGGAACACAGATTAGGGCCCTAGGGCCAGGATAGGAGGGAGAATGTCCTGGACTCAGTGATGTCCTTACTGGTGCAGGGAGGGGAGGTTCTAAGAAGCAAAAGAAGGCCGGAAATGGTGGCACACGCTTTTAGTCCCAGCACTTTGTAGGCAGATGCAGGCAGATCTCTGTGAGTTTGGGGCCAGACTGGTCTACATAGTAAGTTCCAGGCCAGCTGTAAGACTCTGTCTGAAAAAGAACCTCCCCGCCCAGAAAAAACCAGCAGCAAAAGAGGGGGCTGCAGAGATGGCTAACTGCTCTTTTAGAGAACCCGAGTTACATTCCCAGCACCCATATGGTCACTCACAACCCTAGTTCCAGAAGATCCAATGCCCTCTTCTGACCTCTGCAGGTATTGCACACACATGGTGCATTTATATACATGCAGGCAAAACACTCATACACATAAAAGAAAAATAATTTAAAAAGCAAAAGAGGAAAGGCCTTCAGAGGACATGTGTAGCAGTTGCTGGCTACTGGAAGAGACTATAGACCATAGGGACAGCTGGTAAAAAAGCCAAAAGGAGCCGGGCGTGCTGGCGCACACCTTTAATCCCAGCACTTGGGAGGCAGAGGCAGGCAGATCTCTGTGAGTTCAAGGCCAGCCTGGTCTACATAGTGAGTTCCGGGACAGCTGGGGCTACAGGGAGACCCTGTCTCAAAAAGACCAGAAAAAAGAAGCCAAGAGAGTATAGCTGAGCTTGTTGAGGTCAGCTACAAAGACAAGAGTGTGGAAGTGTGCAGGGGAGATGCCTCTCAGAGCCCCAGGACCCCCATTCTGAACCCTGACCTTGCTTTCCAGGTCCTGGACCGGATCAAAGGCTCACTACTGCCCCGCCCTGGCCATAACTTTGTACAGCACCATCTTCGAAATAGGCCCGACCTATATGGTGAGTCAGGTTGTGTACATGTGACACAATTAAATATTCACTCAACAAACGTGGACTGGACCAGGCTCTGCTGTACTGCAGAGAACCAGATAGTCACTCATGAAAAGTGAAACTGGCACTGGTTCAGGGAAGCAGCAACACAACACTGGCTTAGAGGGAGGGAGGGTAGCTACTGCCTGGAGCAGGTAGGTCAGGAAGGCCTGAGTAGGGTAAGTGAATAGGCCTCATTGGTCGAGAGGAGAGGAGAGGGAGAGGGAGAGAGAGAGAGACAGACAGAGACAGAGACAGAGACAGAGAGAGACAGAGACCAAGAAAGCTCCTCACACCCTGGTTGGAGTATTTCTGAGCCACAGGGCCTCCTGGGTCAGTGGAGCAGAGGGAGTGGCTGGGAAGGGATCTGAGTGTGTTTTGAGACAGGGTCTCCCTGTAACTCTGGCTGGCCTGCAACTCACTCTGTAGACCAGGCTTCAATCTCAGAGATATGCCCGCCTCTGTCTCCTGAGTGCTGGGACTAAAGACATGTAATACCATGCCCAGTTCCTGGCGTGTTCTTAGCATTCCCTCTGGCTCTGTGGATGAGGATAGAAGCCATAAGAGCAAGCAGGGATGGGTGTGACAGTAGAGGCTGTGGGTGGACTAGCTGGTTCTAAAATGTGCCTTGGAAGATGTGCCCACAGACTAGGGCAGGCAGGGTGAACCACCAGAAGGGAATTGTCCTAAGTGGCCAGGAAATGGGTAGATGTGAAGAGGTCAAATGCAGAGGGCCCCCAGGATACCACATGATGGGAGAATCTGAGCAGGTAGTACAGGTCCCTGGAACCATTGGCAAGCCCTCAAGCTGGACAAGATGACTGCAGTGAAGAGGCACAAGGCCCACTGCTCCTATACCTACAGAGCTTTGTCAGAAAAGAGAGACTTGTAGGGTGTTTCCAGAACACAGGATGAGCTGAGAGGCAACCGTGGTCAATACTGACCTAGAGTCTGATGTGATAGGATCTGGGGTCCCCAAACAGTTGAAATGGGGCATAGCCACCTGTCTCAGGAGTAGGGACATTGACCATGTCCCCCTTACAGGCCCCTTCTGGATCTGTGCCACCCTGGCATTTGTCCTGGCGGTCACTGGCAACCTGACTCTGGTGCTGGCCCAGAGGCAGGACCCCTCTATCCACTACAGCCCCCAGTTCCACAAGGGTAAGCAAGATGGGTGGGCTCCCCTCCTAGTTACTAGGGCCCTGGGGCATGCAGCAACCACCCACCTTGTGTTTCAGTGACTGTGGCAGGCATCACCATCTACTGCTATGCATGGCTGGTGCCCCTGGCACTGTGGGGCTTCCTGAGGTGGCGCCAGGGCATGCGGGAGCATATGGGGCCTTACTCCTTCCTACAGACTGTGTGTGTCTATGGCTACTCCCTCTTCATCTTCATCCCCACTGTGGTAAGTGTGGCTCAGCCCTGGGGACTGGTGGGAGCTGCATGGCCCACCCTGCATGGGTCACCACTGCACTTGTCACCCCAGGTCCTGTGGCTCATCCCAGTGCAGTGGCTGCAATGGCTTTTTGGAGCACTGGCCCTGACCTTGTCAGCTGCCGGGCTAGTATTCACTCTGTGGCCTGTCGTCCAAGAGGACACGAGGCCGGTGGCCACAGCACTGTTGTCCACGGTGGTGCTGCTCCATGCCCTTCTGGCGCTAGGCTGTAAGGTAGGGGTCTAGGAGTCCTTGGTGGGGATGTGGGGTGGGACAAGCTGCTGCCTGGCCATGCCTTAACCCCAAGTTCTCTCTCCAGATGTACTTCTTCCAGCCGCTGCCTTTGCAGCATGTGGTACCTGCATCCCAAGGCACATCTCTGTCCCCCAACAACCAGCTACTGCTCACCCCAACTTGGTCCATAGCAACCTCCTAGGAAGGCCAGGCCTGCAGGTGAGGGGAGGGGGTTTTCAGGGTCCTTTTCTGCTAAGGCTAGGGGGTTGTCCTCTTCCCCTGTCCCACTCTTAGGAGGGTCTCTTTCAGGCTAAGTGAAGGAGGTGATACCTGTTCTGTCCTCCCTGTGAAGACTGAAGGACCCTGGACCCCTGGAGACCACTCTACTGCTTTCCAGACTTTTCTTACAAAGCAAACACTTTATTTTCTATGCAAAGGTGATCCAGAGAATTTATATAAAGGCAAGGGAGGGACAGCTGAGCAGGGAGCTTCACCGAGGGACAGGACAGGTCCCCCAGCTTGCCTGCAGGCCCTATTTCCCTGACAGGTGGCCCCAGCCACCACCAAGGATACCTGTGACAGGTATAGGCCCAGCCTGAGCTCTGGCCTCTGAGGTGGGGAATGCCAGGGTGTGGGAGTGGGAGACTGCCTATGCTGACACGCCTCCTTGCTTGTTTGCTTTCCTATTCTGTCTGGAGGGAGAGGTCCCTGTCAGGCCCCTCCCCAGGGATGCTGTGGGGGGAGGAGGGAGTGGAGCCAAGTGGAGGGGACACAAGCCTATGTTAGCTACCAGGACAAGACACCTTCAGTGACAGAGCCTTGAAGTTTCTGTCTGCTCCAGCACCCTGGGTGGCTTTTCTTCCAGGCTGCCTGTACCAGCTTTTGGTGGAGGGGTTGGGGCTGAAGGGTCTCAGGATAGGACAGCGGCAGGAAGCAGGGGCTGGAGGCCTGCAGACAGCTGGGTGGGTTGTACATTCAAGTGTGAGGTGAACCCTTTGGTGGGAGGGGGCCACACCCATCCTGAAGGCTCGGCAAGGCCACCCCTTACCCCAAGACTCTCAGCCTAGGGACAGGGGTTGCTGGCTGGGCCCGGCCGGCCGGGTTTCTCAGAGGGTCTGTGAATTGACACTGGTTCTTTTCATAAAAAAATAAAATTAAAAAAAGCAGCATGTCATGCCCATGGTGACCATGTGGCCTGGTAGTTGAAGGAAAAGGTCCAGCCGGCTATGCTGCCATCCCAGGAGGGGCAGGCCCGAGAACAGGTGGGAGTTGTCTTGGCCATGCTGGCTGCTGCTGGCCTCCTCCTGCCCAAGGCACAGCTATCAGTGGACTCGCCTGTTCCAGCAGATGTCAAAACCGGGTCAGAGTGGAGAGGATGGGACAGGGCTGTCCCGACAGGATCTCATGTAAAATATGGCAGCGACACGCACACAGAGCCGAGGGGTGGGCTTGGGGGTACTTGAGGGCAGCGGCAACATCGTGTACAAAAGTGTCCAAGTTCCCATAGCAAAGAGGGCTGTGACCAGGTGATCGTACTTCTCCAGAACAAGGGGGCAGCTGGGCGGCCGGCGGGGCTTCATTTGGTTTCCTGGTGCTGTCAGTGCACAGTGGCGTCTCGTTGTGGCCGGAGGCACCTAGCTCCCGTAGTGCATGGTGTTCGTCGGGATGGACATGGGTGAGGCCATGGAGATGGCAGGGCCACCCATGGTGAACTGGTTGTTGACTGCGTAGTGGGCGCTGGAGCCACTGCCGCTGCCCTGCGCACCTGAGGAGCCTGTGGGGCAGGCCGTGGGCACTGAGGAGCCAGTGTGACCCCTGAGCCTGCCCGGCCCCCCTGGTAGCTTGAGCGTGTGCGCAGGCGAGGCGGGAGGCCCCCCGCCCGCGGCCCCGCCACCCTGTTACCTTGGACAATGCCCGTGCTCATTATGGAGCCCATCCGGGAGTGCGTGTGATTGACAATCCCTGTGTTGGCTGCGCAGCGACAGGGAAGAGAGAAGGAAGGGAGGGAGCTGTCACCGCCCCCCGCCTGCTGGCCCACTCCACACTCATGGCAGGCATGGGGAGGGCAGATGGAGTGGGACAGAGCGAGGCAGAGAGGCACCCAGAGCTCCAGCTAGAGTCCCCAAGAAGAGGAAATTGTGACAGCGAAAGTGGTGGCAGAAGGCCAAGCACCCCCCTCCCCCAGTCCCAGGGCAGCCCTGTCCTCCCTTGACATACCCCAGATGCCAAGAGACACTTACCTAAAGGAATCAGGTTGTTGTGGCCCACACTAGAGCCACCAGCAATAACACTGCTCAGGTCATAGGCAGTGGGCATCCCTAAGCAGAGAACAGGGTGTCAGGGGTGTAGGGCATACCCCAGGATCATGAGGTGCAGACCAGATACCAAGGGTCTCCAGCTGTGTCTAGGGAGGGGCAGGCAGATTCGCAGACTCACCGGCTACAGCCACCCCACTGCTGAGATTGTAGGTACTGCCTGTGTTCCACATGTTCTCTGAGGGAGATGTGTAGTGCGAGCCAGGGGGGGGCGAGGGTGTCGTGCCCGTGTACCTGTGGCAGAGGTGACTTGTGGGCAGGGCTGCGGGGCTCCTGGTCTCACCTTACCCCCCACTGGAACCCCTCTACCTGAAGAAGGGGTTCTTCAGGTCCAGCAGGTTACTAGACTTGGAGCCTGTCTGGTCCACCTGGGCCACAATACTGATGTCATAGCTCTGTCTGGGGGGGATAGGGATGGTGGCTGTGAGGCAGCTGGGCGATGGACCCTGTGCCACTGCCCCCACCCAGCCCCAGGTGGCAGGGTGCACCTTTTGTTGGCAATAAGCAGACATGTCCCTGAGAGCGTGTCCCCGGCCTTG
The DNA here is from genome assembly GCF_000622305.1 of Nannospalax galili. Lineage (NCBI taxonomy): Eukaryota > Metazoa > Chordata > Mammalia > Rodentia > Spalacidae > Nannospalax > Nannospalax galili. The sequence goes on along the minus strand of NW_008338997.1, from coordinate 67,856 downwards.
GCAAAGAGTGGTGACTGAAATAGACACCGGACCTGGTACCAGTGGGTCAGGGGCTCCGTTGGCGCTGTGGATAGCCACACTGTCATTCTGCAAAAAGACACAGTTGACTGAATTGGCATCACCATTTAGGCCACCACCCCACCATGCCTTGAGATGTTCCCAAGGGCCTTCTCTAGCACGTCCCTTGTGGTCCCAGGGCTAAGATAAGTCTGGCCCCAAGGCAGGCACAGCCAGATGTATAAGCAAGTGTCCCACAGTCACCCTGACATCCTTGTAGTGAGTGACAGGTACCCTTTTCCCTCAGGGACTTTGACTCTCTGTGGGTCTGGGTGGGGCAAAGAAACCTGAGAAGTTAAGATACAGCCAGGCCTGGGGACCACAACAGAAATGAACCTCAGAAATAGGCAACCACATCACCTCACTCACATAGATCCAATGAAAGCGACGTCAAACCAGAAGGCCAGGCCATGGACCAGCCCTGAATGCAGCATGTGGAACTTGAATGGGATTTCTATCCTGCAAGGGCAAGGGGAAGCATGGGTTTGCTGGGGAAGCCAAAGGGGCTTTAAGGAGACAGGCCCCAGGACAGCAGCTTCCAGCCCTGTGACAACAGGATGGACACAGGGAAGGGTGTACCTATGCAAATCTCCTTCTTTGGCTTCTAAGAAGTTCACTGTGTACTTAACAGACTTGGCCATCAGGATCCGGATGTCAAACGTGTCCTGGAAGAGATAACAGGTGTGACCAGCATGTACTGTAGAGGCCAGGGCCTTAACCTAGGTCGTCTGGCTAAAACCAGCTTGTTCTCAGACATCTCAGATATTATGACTTGCCTGGCACTTGCTGGAGATGAACCTAGAAACACCATGGATGTGGACAAATGACATGAGGGGCCCACTGACTAAACATGACTCCTCCACACACAGTTGTGTACTTGAGAAAGATGATCTGCCAGAGGCAAGACACCACCTAGACTAATAAGGCAGAGCAATGGGTGCTGTTGTCACCCAATGAAACTGACACTTAGCCAAGAATGACACAAGTCAAAGAAAGCAAACAGGTAAAATGCCACAGCAGCTGAGAGGAGCAGGAGCAGGCCAAAGCAAGGTGCTTGGAGACAAAGGTCCTATCAGGAGGGAAGAGCATCATGGAGAACCCTTTCCAGTCTCTCCCCTTAGGGAAGGCAAGCATCCAATGTTGGCCTTGGGGCAGCCTTACTACATGCACAGAGAAACAGAAGCCCAGGGCTGTCAATGATCTGTGCAGAAGAAGGGGGCAGGACTACAAGGAGGCTCCACACTGTGATACTGGCAATTCCCACAATGGTTTGGTATGGGGCAGAGAGGTCAGACATCCAAACAGAGAGCCACTTCTAAGAGACTAAGAAGCTGAGCATCCTTATTGGCTCTGATTAGGCTCAGAGGAAGTATCCTGGGAACCTCAGGACTTGCAACAAGACTACTGAAGGCCACACCAGTCATACCAGCCTCAGGAAGCTGAGGCAGGAGCATGAATTCCAGGTCAGCCTGGGCTATTAAAGCAGCAGTTCTCAACTGGGCACTCCTAAGGCCCCCTCAAGGTCAAGACTAGCTTTATAATCACTAATTTGCTCATGTCTGATAATACCACAGGCAGAAGGCAGCAAGCACAGTCCAGCAGCTGTCTAGCAAGCCAGGCTTTTCAGACAGCTCAGTAGGTAAAGGCTGGACCCACAAAGTGGAGAGAGAACCACACCTGTGTGTATACGCACACACATACACGATAAAAATGTAGAGGTGGAGCCAGGCATGGTGGCATAAGCCTTTAGTCCCAGCACTGGGGAGGCAGAGACAGGCCTGGTCTACATGGCAAGTTCCAGTCCAACTGGGGTTATAGGAAGACCCTGTCTCAAAAAGAGCAAAAAAATGTAGAGATGGTTAGGCAGTAAGTACTATAGTAAGCCAGGTGTGCTGGTGCATGCCTTTAATCCCGGCTCTTGGGAGGCAGAAGCAGGTGGATCTCTGTGAGTTCAAGATCAGCCTGACCTACATAGCTGGTTCCAGGCCAGCTGGGGCTACGGGAGAGTCTCAAAGAGAGAAAAAAAGAAAAAAACTATTTATATTAACATGTAATGATCTTATTTTTTAAATGGATAAATACAGTTTTTAAATTTGGGGATTTAGGTTCTTTTGTGTGGACACACACTGTATATGTATATATGCTTGTGGAGAACACAAGTCATTCTTAGGTGTTGTGTTTCAGGAGCCTCCTGCTGTTTTCTGAGACAGGGCCTCATTAAATTTGGAGCCCAGCAGGCCAGCAAGCCATGGAGATTCTCCTGTCTCTGTCTCCCCAGTGCAGGGGTTACAAGTATTTGCCCCACACCCAGCTTTTTAAAAAGTGGGTTCTTAGCTGGACGTGGTGGCGCACATCTGTAGTCCCAGCACTTGGGAGGCAGAGGCAGGCAGATCTCTGTGAGTTCAAGGCCAGCCTGCTCTACATAGTGAGTTCCAGGACAGCTGGAGCTACAGGGAGACCCTGTCTCAAAAAGACCAACAAAAAAAAAAAAAACGGGGCTCTTTTTAGTAAATCGGGTTGGAATGCTCGTTGCAATTAACCGAACATTAGCTTAAAAAAACCAAAAAAAAAAAAAAAAAAGTGGGTTCTTTCTGTGAATTGGATTCAGGTCCACGGGCTTCCATGCCACATTACCTACTGAGCCATCTCCCTAGCCATATTTTTTGTTTTGTTTTTTGAGACAGGGTCTCCCTATAGCTCCAGCTGGCCTGGAACTCACTATGTAGACCTATGGCCTAGATCTCAAAGATTCACATGCCTCTGCTTGGATTAAAGGCATGAGCCTCCATGCTTCGTCCAGGTTTTGGGGGGGATCTTTTTTGAGATAGGGTCTTCCTGTAGTCACAGATGGCCTAGCACTTGCTATGGAGATCAGGCTGGCCTCAATCTCACAGAGATCCACAAGCCTCTAGCTCTCAGTGAAGGGGTGCCAACACGCCCAGCTCAGGGTTAGTTTTTAGCACAAAGATATTGCTCAGGCTTCTATAGACAACACACAGACAGAAGAGCTTCTGCATATTCAACTTTTAGCATCAAAAAGGAATTCTGAGACTAACATGTCTGCGATCAACTGTCCTACAGGGAAGCCAGGAAAACAGCGGGCAGAGTGAACAGGGCAAACTCGAATTTTTTTCTTCAATTTATTTATTTATTTTTTTTACTTTTTTGTGTGTATATGCGTTTGTGTGTGTGTGTGTGTGTGTGTGTGTGTGTGTGTGTGTGTACACACACATGCATGTTGAGACCAGGTCAACCCTTTTCACTCACTCTACATTTTTTTTCTTTTTGGTATATATGTAGTACATGTGAGAGTGTATGTGTCTGTGTGTGTGTTCTTCCTTGTACATGTACGCGTGGAGACCAGAGATCCATGTCGGGTGTCTTCCGCTTCCTTTTTACAAAAGGGCCTCTCAATAAATATAGAAGCTGCCATCTTGGCTAGGCTGACTAGCCAGGGAGCCCCTGAGGTTCCCGTCTCTGTCCTCCTGTGCTAGAATTCCCAATGCATACTGCCATGCCCAGCTTTTTACGTGAGTACCCAGGGATTGAACTCACCTTTCCGTGCTTGCAATAGTAAGCACTTTACTGACTGAGACACCTCCCAACACTGCCTTCACACCCTTGATCATCTTGTCTCAGTCTCCTGAGTCCTGGGATTCCAGGTATGTACCACCATACCCAATAATACCTGGACTACTTTTCTTTCTCTTTTCTGTGGTGCTGGAGATTGAACTCTGGGCCTCATGCATGCTAGACAAGCACTCTGCACTGAGTTACAGCCCCAGCAACCAGCAAGAATTGGGATTGTAACAATAACCAAGCTGGGACCAGTGGCACACACCTGTATTCCTACCTACTCAGGAAGCAGTGACAGGAGGATCATTTCCTTAGCCTGAGGAACATAGGAAAATCTCATGTGGAAAAAAATACAAAAACCACCAAAAACAACAACAACAAAAAAACCAGCTAGAGAACTGGCTCAGCAGTTAAGAGCACTGGCTACTCTTGTAGATGAACCAGGTTCAGTTCTAGTGACCCTAGTTCCAGGGGATCCAATATCCTCTGCTGGCTTCCTCAGGCACTGAATACAAGGAGCACACTTTCAGATACTCAGGGACACACATAAGAGAAATCTTTTTAAAAAGTAAAATTAGGTGAGTTCGAGGCCAGCCTGGTCTACATAGTGAGTTCCAGGATAGCTGGGGCTACAGGAGAACCCTGTCTCAAAAAGACCAAAAAGATAAATAAATAAAATTAGGGTTCAAGAGCTGGCTTAGGGGTTAAGAGCACTGGCTGTTCTTGGCAGAGGACCTGGTTCAGTTGCCAGCACCCACAACTATCTCTAACTCCAGTTCTAGGGGATCTGATGCCCTCCTCTGGATTCTGCAGGCACTGCACAACACAAGTGCATTTACATAAATGCAGGCAAAACACTCATAAAAAAATAAAACAGAACCCATGTGGTATATACCTTTAAATCCAGCAATCAGGAGGTAGACACTGGTGGATCTCTGTGAGTTGGAAGCCAGCCTAGTCTACAAAATGAGCTCCAGCCAAGACTACATAGTGAGCTTCTGTCTCAAAACAACAAAAGGACCAGACACACGGCTCAGCAGGTAAAGAAATTTCCTATATAATCCTGTCAACCTGAGTTTGATCACTACAACCCACATAAAGGTGGAGAGAGTCAAACTCCACAAAGTTTCCTCTGACCTACCTAACTGTCTACCTACACACACACACACACACACACACACACACACACAAATACACATACACAGAGTTGTCACACATACCCAACCACAATAAATAAAAATTTTAAAATATGGGCCTAGAGTTAAGAATGCTTCCTGCTCTCCCAGAGGACTGCAGTTTGATTCCCAGAACCCATGTTAGGCATCTAACTGTTA
>NW_008338997.1:14496-62511 GCF_000622305.1 Nannospalax galili | reverse complement strand
ATACACATAAAATAAAAATAATAAATAAAATATTAAAAAAAAAAAAAGAGGCTGAGATTAGGAAGATCATAAATTGAAGGTCAGCCTGGACTACCTAGTGGGACTGCCTGGAAAGCAACGAAGATAACCAAAATGAAATTCATTAAAAAACAATAACTACAATTAAAAATTAGAATTCATCTGGGGGTCAGATGTGGTAGCACACACCTTTAATCCCAGGATTCAGGAGGCAGAGGCAGGCGTGGTGGTGCACGCCTTTAATCCCAACACTTGGGAGGCAGAGGCAGGCGGATCTCTGTGAGTTCAAGGCCAGCCTGGTCTCATAGTGAGTTCCAGGACAGCTGGGGCCACAGGGAGACCCTGTCTCAAAAAAAAAAAAAAAAAGCATCCTAAGCAGGGTGTGGGTATGCTGGCCTTTAATCCCAGCTCTTGGGAGGCAAAGGCAGGTGCACCTCTGTGAGTTTGAGGCCCACCTGGTCTACATAGTGAGTTCCAGGCCACATGGGACTACAGGGAGGCCCTGTCTCAAAAAAGATCCCCCCCCCAAAAAAAAAGTATGGACCCAGGAACTGGAGAGCTGGCTCAGCAATTAAGAGCACTGGCTGCTCTTGCAGAGGACCCAGGTTCAGTTCCCAGCACCTACAGAGCAGCTAAAACTATCTGTAATTCCAGTTCCAGGGGATCCATCGCCCTCTTCTGGCCACTACAGGCATGGCATGAACATACAGCACTTACATACATGAAGGCAAAACACACACATAAAATAAAAATTAAAAAGTATGTATCTGTATAGGCACATCTAGGTGCTAACCCTTTGGTAAGACAATAAAAACACTGTGTGTACACTGTGGTACTCATGTGGAGGTCAAAGGACAACCTGGAGCTGGCTCTCTCCTTCTATATGTGGGTCCTGGGGATCAAACTCAGGTTGTCAGACTTGGCAGTGTCTTTACCACTGAGCTATTTCACTGGCCCATCAGAATTTTTTCATTTTTACTTTTCTCTCAGGTTTATTTTTTTTTTAAATAGGGTCTCACTATGTTCCCCTGGCTGGCCTTGAACTCAGAGATTTGCCTGTCTCTGTTTCCCAAGCTCTCTTGCTCTCCCTCTCTCTCAAGTATTTTTAAAAAATATTTTTATTTATGTGTAGGAGTGTATTGCCTGCATGTAAGTGCATCCATGTCACGCAATGCCTGCGGAGGTCAGAAGAGGGCATCAGATCCCCTGAAATTGAAGTAATGGACGGTTGTTAGTCACCTTGTGGGTTCTGGGATTTAAACCCGGGTCCTGTGTCAGAGGGTCCTGTGTAAGAGCAGCCACTGCTCTTAACTGCTGAGCCATCTCTCTAACCCCCAAGCTCTCTTGTTTTTTAACAGATTTTTTTTTTTTTAAATTTTAAAAATATGTGCACGCTAGGTGTGGTGGCACATGCCTTTAAACCCAGCATTTGGGAGGCAGAGGCAGGCAGATCTCTGTGAGTTGGAGGCCAGCCTGGTCTACATAGTGAGTTCAAGGACAGCGAGAGTTACAGGGAGAACCTGTCTCAAAAAAGACCAAAAAAAAAAAAAAATGCGTGTATATATCTGTGTACATGAGAGGATTCCTGCAGCTGGAGTTAACAGACAGTTGTGAACCATCTGATGTGTCCTTTGCAAGAGCACCACACCACAAACTGCTGAGCCATGTCTCCAGCCCCATTTTATTTCTTATCCTGTTTTATAAGAAAGAGCTGAGGATAGCTTGCAGCTCTGGATCCCCTTGCTGCAACCTCCCAAATTTGGAGTTACAGGTGTGTTGCATCATGGCTAAACAGACTCTTCATTTCTGCACCATGGCTCTGTGGGATGAGTTAACTGGGAATCACTCCTTGAGCTGAGGCGCCCTGCAGACTGGATTTGTGCCCAGTATTACCCTCTATCTCTGAGAGTCCTCTGCAAAGCTAAGCCAGCTGAGTGTAGCAGCACTGTGTTTTCTAGACTCCAGATCTTACATGAGGTCTTGATGAAGCCCAGCCCCTCCTGTCAGTCTGGTGGTGCCCTGAGTACACTACTCACCACCACAGGCTGCCGGAAATACTCATCCACGGCAGCACCTCGAAGGGCTGACAGGTCTACTCCATGGAAAGATGGCTGGTACCTGTGGAAAGCCCCCAACCCCACCCACAAGGTCAACAGCAGTGAGAGGCAGGTGGGGCTTCCCTACTGTCTCTCCCAGCTAGGCCTGGTGTAGCCTTCGTCTTTCAGGGCCTCTTGAGGGGAGGAGGAAGAGGAAGGGCTGGACACCACCCCAGGAGGCAGGACCCTAAGGGTGTACTCACCAGAAGTTGGCCTTGGTGAACTGCTCCATGTACAGCTGCTCATCCGTGAAGGGTGCAAGGTGGACATCACCAATGGTAGGGAACATGTTTCCTGGAGGTGGGGGGACAAGGAAGGGTGCTGGCATCAAAGCAGCACATCCTGCAGGGCCAGATATAGCTTCCAAAGCACCCCAAAACCCCCAGCCATGGTTTTCTCGCCTTTCGTTCATTCATGCATCCATTCATGCTACAGTGTGGAGTGTAATGTCAGTGGCTCTGGCAGGCTTGGCCTGCACATCGCTGCAAATCTGAACTGGCGCAATACTGTTTTGTAGTGCTGGGGATGGAACTTAGTATGCTAGGCAAGAGCTCTGTCACTGAGCAGAACAACCAGACATAAACTTATTTTTTGCTTTAGGAATTTTTACTCATTTAATTAATTAATTTATTTATTTTGGTCTTTTGGAAACAAAGTCTCCCTGTAGCCCCAGCTGGCCTGGAACTTACTATGTAGACCAGGCTAGCCTTGAACTCCCAAATGCTGGGATTAAAGGCATGTGCCACCACACCCAGCTCACTATGACACCCTTATTGCCTAACTATCTCTACTTTTTTTTGGTCTTTTTGAGACAGGGTCTCCCTGTAGCCTCAGCTAGACTCGAACTCACTATGTAGACCAGGCTAACCTCTAACTCACAAAGATTTGCCTGCCTCTGCTTCCCCAGTGCTGGGACTAAAGGCATGTGCTACCATGCCTGGCTCAGGAATTTTTATTTTTTCTAGCCCAGGCAACTCACTATGTAGCCCTGTACCCCTGAATCTCCTGACTTAGCCTCCCTAAGTATTAGGATTACAGATATGAATACCACACCCAGCTTGTCTTTTTGGATGGGGGGTTCTTGCTGTGTAACCCAGGCTGGCCCTGAACCCCTGAATTCTGCCTCCCAGGTGCTGGTGTGTGCCACCACAACCAGCTGCCAACTCAGGTCAGAGGGTCCTTTCTTCAATGCTGTTGATCTTCTAGCCATAAGCCAATTATCAATTCAAAAATTCCCTAAGTGAAACCAAGCAGCCTCACTTCACCGAAGGTTGATTTAACTACCAGTTTGGGTCCAGTATACTTTCTCATCACACCAGCCCTTACTAGATCCCAGAAGGTGGGTGGGCCTCTCCCTATGACCCAGTGATAGCATTGCGGAGTAGGAAGGGACTTACTAGAGGCTCTTGGAGCCCAGGAGTACCCAGGCTGCAGCCAGCCAGTGTTCCTCAGGCACTGCCCACCAGCTGTGCACACACACAGACAAAGCCAGGGAAGACCCTAGCCTATTTAGGGGTTCAGCTGCATCCCCCCAACTAAGGCTGCCCAGGTTCTGGCCCAGACACATGGCATGTGGCTAAAGTAGAGGTGGAGGATCCTCTGTGACTTAAGAGCAGATAGACAAGGCCAGACTAGCAGCTGGGAAGGCTGAGCTGAGGAGGCTGTGAGAACAGCTGGCCTACAGATTTGGGCCTCCCACTAGCCTTTGGGGGGTGGAAGGAGGTCCTGAGACAATCCTCACAATCCTCATCAGGCTAGAAATGCTCAGCCATGGCCAATAAGGATAAAAAGGGCAGGTTGGGCAACATGGGAAGGTGCCCTACTTCTGGCTCTTGCAGGCCAGGGGAAGGCTGCCTTGAATCCTCATAGGGGCCTCTGAGGAGTTGAAGGCCACCTTACTGGCCGGCCTCCAGCCTGACACATCCCATGAGGGTCAGCCACCCCTAACCCCACATCAGGGCCAGAGGAGAGGAAAGGAGCCCCAGGATAGTCACACACTGGACATAGGACCTAGTTTTGGAGAATTGTAGCTACCTCCTGGCTCTAGGAGCAGAGCCAAAGCCGGTTCCCAACCAAAGGAGCTACACATTTGCCAAAGCTGCTAGCAACACTGCCTGTTTGCCAAGCTCCATCTGTGACTGCTGCTAGGCCAGGGACCATAAACCTCATGCACATGTATCCTACTTGCCTGTATAGAACTATTCAGATACAGATATATCCCAAGACCCAGCAGAGAAATGGGCTTTGCTGGTGCTCTGGGCAGAGTACAGACCCCGATTCAGACTGGCAGACAGAAACACTCTCATCCAGAGGCACAGTCAGGACAGTCAGAAATATGGACAGGAGGGGAGAGATGAGATGTTCACACAGCTGCCCAAGGCCTCAAACATGCACTCATACCTACACACCTTCACAGGAGTACACACCCACTCATATGCCCTCCCACACACCATGCCATCATGTATATACCCTTACACCCTCAGTGCACATCTACTCTTGTCCTAGCTTTTAGGGGAACAGGTGTGTGAGAGCACCTGCCCAGACAAGGTTTGTAGTTCTATGATTAACAACCCTTGGGGAACCAGCAACTACAGACCCGAGTTCTAGCCCAACCTTGGGTAAGAGTGGCCCTGTGGCAGACAGAAGGACACACAGAAGAGGTGCCAGGTACTCTGGAGGGTCTGGGGCTCCAGAAGGCATAGCCATAGGTGAGGCTGGGGTAGGAAGCAGGGAGAAGCCCTCAGTATGAACACTGAAGTCACTGATAAGCAGGACTGCTCAGCCTGGGTGGTGCAGCTACGATCCATGCCCGTGGGCTGTGGTGACACTCACCGCTAGGCTTCAGGTACTTCTTGGCATGGAGGTAGCTTTCCAGCATGCGCTCATTGAAGAGCATGTAGCCCATGGGCTCTGAGATGATGATGTCCACCTGCTCGGGCAGCGAGACCTCCTCAACCTTGCCAGGGATGACCACGATGCGGTCCATCAGGTTGTTACTCTTCACCAGGACCTGAGGAAGGTGGGGAAGGCTCACCTGGGGCTCCATGTGCCTATTGGCACATGTCTTCATCAGACCCTCTGCTCACCAGTGCCCTCTGTCCAGCCCTGGCCTCAAGTTGCCCTCTGCCTTCCCCGTGGGTATCCAAAGCATGGGGGCAGAGCTCTCCTGGGCCTGGCCTGCTGCTGCTGGACAAAATAAGAACCCCAGAGCTAGAGCCCAACCCTGCAGGCCAGACACCCCACTACTCAACTCTCACACATAGCAGGCTAGGGAAAAGGGATGTGTGTATGAGCAGGTAGAGGCCATATCATAAGAGATTTAAGTGAGTGTGGCTACGTGAACAAATAAGGCCTGCAGCTCCTAAACAATGAAGGAGGTTTACAGTGAGGCCCACAGTCCTGGGCACAGACAGGAGCATTAGACACAGATATCTGCTTGTGTATTCACAAAAAAGTGTAGAAGGCCCAAAGGGAATCTGTCTCTCTGGTGAAGGGGCTGGGTGGTGGGGAGTCAGGAGTAGGGAAGGAAAGTACAGTGTTAACCCCACTATAGCTTTTCAGTTCTGTACTTGCAAATGAAAATTTCCATGAACAGAAAGAAAATGGGAGGTCACAGGAAGAGATGACAACACAAAATGAAATCCTGTTGTCACCTACACAAGACAGGTGGGGGCTCAGGCAGGCTAGCAGTTAGGACAGCCTAAGTATGTGTCCCAGAACTCCCATGGGGAAGCTACTGAACCTCCTGCCCCTGCCCTCATGGTTTTAGAGACAAGGAAAAAAAAACCCAGCGTGCGTGCGTGCATGTGTGTGTGTGTGCGTGTGTGTTGTGTACACCCTGGGGATTCCCAGCAAGTACAGGGATGAAAGACGAAAGGACAGGGGCAAGGCAGCAGGTCTCATCCTCAGCGGGACACTGACCTCAGCATGCTGGGCCATGGTGCTGGCCTCCACTGCATAGATTTTCCTGGCTCCAGCTTGGGCGGCGAAAAACGACAGGATCCCAGAGCCACAGCCCACGTCGAGAACGATCTAAGGAAACAGTATGTGTGTCTGTGTGAGGCTATGGATTATGCTGACATACACACTGTCCCCACAGACATAAATATGAACAACAGTACAACTACTATGTGTTTGTACTTAAAAAACATTTAAAAAATTAAAAATTTAAAAATTTAAAAAACATTTCTTTCAGGCTGGCTAGATGGCTCAGAGGGTAAAGGTGCTTACTGCCAAGTCTGATGACTTGAGTTTCAAGTAGAGAATCAATTCTCCCCAAGATGTCCTCTGACCTCCACATACATCTGGTAGTGCACACATGGGCATGGTCACACACAAATAAATAAATGTTATCTTAGGGCTGGAGAGATGGCTCAGCAGTTAAGAGCACTGACTGCTCTTGCAGAGGACCCAGGTTCCATTCCCAGCACCCACATGGTGGCTAAGAACCGTCCTTAACTCCAGTTCCAGGGGAATCCAATGCCCTCTTCTGACCTCCAAGGCACTGCACAACACGGGTATACTTACACACATGCAGGCATAAAATTCATACACATAAAATAAAAATAATAGTCAGGCGTGGTGGCACACGGTCAGAGGCAGGCCAATCTCTGAGTTCAAGGCCAGCCTTGGTCTACATAGCAAGTTCTAGGACAGCTGGGGCTACAGAGAGACCCTGTCTCAAAAAGACCAAATAAATAAATAAATAAATAAATAAATAAATAAATAAATAAAATTTTAAAAAAATAAATGTAATTTGGGGCTGGAGAGATGCCTCAGCAGTGAAGAGCACTGGCTGTTCTTGCAGACAACCCAGGTTCAAACTGCAGCACCCACATGACACCTAACAACTGTCCCTAACTCCATTTCCAGAGGATCTGATGCCTTCTTCTGTCCTCCACAGGGACTGCACGACACAGGTGCACTTACATACATGCAGACAATATAAGCATACACATAAAAAATAAAAGTAATAAACAAATAAAATAAATGTAATCTTAAAAAATTTTAGGGGCTGAAGAGATGAGTCCGTGGTCATTAGCTGCTCTCGCAAGGGACCTGAGTTTGGTTCCCAACACCCACATGGGATAACAACTCTCTGTAAATCTAGCCCTCTTCTGGCCTCTGAGGGCATGCATACACGTGTTGTACCTACATACATTCTGGGAAAACATTCATACACATAAAATAAATTACCACGAAAAAGAAACCAAACCAAAGAAGATGAAAAAAAGGGAAAAAAAAGAAAAAGAAAAAGAAAAAAAGAGCCTTGCATGGCAAACACCTATAATCCCAGCACTGGGAAGACTGAGGCAGGAGAACCATGAATTCAAGGACTACATAGACCTGGTAGAAAATGGAAACAAGGGTGATGTGGGAGGGAGGGGGAGGTAAGAAGCAGACACAGGTACTAGAAGAAATACCCATACCACTAGGACTCACTGCCCATGCCCAGCATAGGACTCAGAGATGTGGAGTCACCTGTCCAGAGTCTGAGACACAGCTGGTGAAGTGAGTGACAGAAAAGTCTACACGGGTCTACATAGCCAGTTACAGGCCAGCTGGAGCTACGGGAGAAAGCTGCATTCAGACAAGTCCTCTCAGGGCCCAATGTCCTATAGGACAGCAAGGGACTCTGGAGTGGGACATGATCAAGGCCCAGGATGAAGTAGTTCCATAAGGACCATGATAGGAAATCAGGCTTGGGGTGAACACTTAAGACCATGGTGATAGACAGGATCGTACAAGAGGATTTTGAGTTGAAAGACAGCTAAAACTACAGTGAGATGTATAGTCTCAAAACAGAACAAAATAGTGACAGAAACACGGGCTCCAACTGTTGCAAAAAAGAAGACAAATATTGGGTCATAAGATGAGAAGGAGGTGGGTTCCTATGTAGAGACCCTAAGTGGGGCGCAGTGGCCCTTGTCTGCAATTCAAGCACTTGGAAAGTATAAGTGGGAGAATCAGGAGTTGATTTGTAGTTGGTTGCTATACTGTCTCAATCCAAAGAAAGAGAGAGAAAGAGAGAAAGAAAGAGAAAGAAACAGAGAAAGAGAAGGAAGGAAAGTACAGAGGGAGGGAGGGAGGGAAAGGAAAGCAGAAAGAAAGAAAGAAAGAGAGAGAGAGAGAGAGAGAGAGAGGAAGGAAGGAAGGAAGGGAGGGAGGGAAGGAAAGAAAGAAGAGAAAGAAAGAAAGAAAGAGAGAGAGAAAGAAAGAAAGAAAAAGAAAGAAAGAAAGAAAGAAAGAAAGGAAGGAAGGAAGGAAGGAAGAGAAAAGAAAGAAAAGCATAAAAAAGGAAGAGATGCCTCACCTCAGGACGGGCTCACATCCCTCTAAGGAAAACTACATTCAATCTTCCTGACCTACCAAGTGCCTCAACTTCTCCTGGCCAGTCTGAAGCATGCTAGGAACATTGAGCAGCCAGCACTGGGCAGAAACATCCAACAGAAAGCCTAGCTCATACTAAAGTGTTCACTGTCAGGGCTGGAGAGACGGCTCAGCAGTTAGGAACACTGATTAAGACCCAGGTTCGAATCCCAGCACCCACATGGCAGCTAACAACTGTCCGTAACTCCAGTTCCAGGAGATCTGACAGCCTCTTCTCACCTCCGAGGGCACTGCACAACATGGGTGCACTTTACCTACATACAGGCAATACATACATACACATAAAAAAAATAAAAAAATAAAAATAAAGTGTTCAGTGTCTAGTCCGATGTGGTCCCAATGCCTTTAGTCCTAGCACTTGGGAAGCAGAGGCAGGCATATCTCTGTGAAATGGAGGCCAGCCTGGATTACATAGCCAGTTCCAGGCCAGCTGGGACTACAGGAAGACCCTGTATTAAAACGAAAGTAGAAAGCTGGGTGTGGTAGCACATGCTTTTAATCCTAGCACTCAGAAGGCAGTGACAGGCAAATCTCTTTGAGTTCAAGGCCAGCCTGGTCTACATAAATGAGTTCCAGGCCATCTGGGGGCTACAAGGAGACCCTGTCTCAAAAAGACCCCAAAAAAAAAAAGAAAAGAAAAATAAAAGTGTTGTATGTTGTGGCATAGGTTTTAATCCTAGCACTCAGGAGGCAGAAGCAGGTCTACGTAGTCAGTTCTAAGCCAGATGGGGCTACGGGGAGACCTTGTCTCAAAAAACTAAATCAAGAGGCTGGAGAGTTGGCTCAGGGGTTAGGAGCACTGGCCGCTCTAGCAGAGAACCTGGGTTCAATTCCCAACACCCACATGGCAGTTAACAACCATCCATAACTCCAGTTCCAGAGGAATTTGACACCTTCTTCTGACCTCCACAGGCACTGTACGACACGGGTGCACTTGCATACATGCAGGCAATACACTCATATACATAAAATAAAAATAAAATATTACAAAAGTATTCACTGTCTTGTACAATTAATCCAACACCATACTGAGAGTAAGAAACAAAACGGCAGCCAGACATGGTGGCATAGATGCTTTAATCCCAGCACTCGGGAGGCAGAGGCAGGCAGATCTGTGTGAGTTCAAGGACAGTCTGGTCTACACAGTGAGTTCCAGGCCAGCTGGGGCTACAGAGAGACCCTGTCTCAAAAAGACCAAAAAAAAAGAGAGAGAGAGAGAAACAAAATGGTACTGGGAGCGTCTCCTCTCCACCCCACCTTTCTACCTCTCTGGAAATGGTATGTACACTAGGCTGGCCTTAGAATTCAAGAACTCTGCCTGCCACACCAACCATTCACACTTTGCTTGTTTCGAGTTGCATTTAGTCCAGGAAGGCCTTGCACTCCTGACACTACTGTTCAGAGGCCTCTCAAATGCTGGGACTGTAAATGTATACCATTGCATCTATAAAAAAAAATGGGGCTGAGGCTAGAAGCAGAGCCAGAAACAATGGCATAGAGTCATAAAGAGACTGAGGCAGGAAGATTGAGTGATTGAATATAGCTCAGAAAGAAAGGCAAGGCCCTTAACAAAATAAAGTCCTTTCTCCAGAGTCCTGCCCCTACCCTGTTCCTGAAGGAAGAATGCTACCCAGAGAGACCAAGGTACATGTGGATGGCCTCGATGGGCTTCCTCAGCCAGCTGATTAGCATGCCATCTGCAGTGGTGCCTGGAAAACACCAGATGACAGTTCAATAGCTTGGACATAGAGAACTGGGGAGCTCACGGAAACAGACTCAGAGGTAGGTCCTGTCCCTCCCAGCCAGTGCATGTCTTCACCTTCATGCTTCACAATCCTTTCTGAGACGCCTGCAAGCATGCTTCCCTGAGCTGTGTGTAGCTTAGGCACATTGCTTTTGGAGGTGTCCCAATATAGAGCCTGTCTGTCAGAAGGCCTAGGCAAGGTAGCTGGGACCAGTCCCTGGTATCTAAGGTTAGGGAGGGCTCTATAGGGAAAAGTCCACAGTCTCTACGAGCTACCCTTTCTCCAGATAGGTGGTTAGAACTGAAATGGGTCAGAAGACTCTCAGCTAGGGCTGGCAGCTGCAGAACTGCTAGGGGTTAGGGGTGCCAAACCTGTCCCTCAGGAAGCTGTGTTGAACAGTGTGAGCACAGGGGGGAAAACTGTTTTCCTACACACTACTACTATGACTAGGTGAGGGTTGTTAATTTGGTCATCTCTCTCTCTCTCTCTCTCTCTCTCTCTCTCTCTCTCTCTCTCACACACACACACACACACTCACACCACACACACACACACACCCCACACACACCAAATACCACCTTCTATGTATGTACTGCCACCCCTTTGTTTTTCAGTGCTAGAATGGAACTCAGGGTCTTCTTCATGCTAGGCAAAACCACTGCCACTGAGCTATACACCCCAAATCTTATAGTTTTTTAATGCAGGAGGTGGTGGGTGAGACAGGGTCTCATGTAGCCAAGACTGGCCTCAAACTCTCTAGGAAGCTGAGGATGACCCTCTTGTCTTCACCTTCCAAGCCCTGGAATTAGAGTGAAGCTTGATATAAAACTTGTATTTGTACACCATATCCCAGTACAGACAAGGGAGAAAACAGAACATTGAAAGACATCTGAAGAAAGGGGAAAAGCGGGCTGGAGAGCTGGCTCAGCAGTTAAGAGCTTAAGAGCACCAGTTGCTCTTACAGCAGATCCACGTTGTTCCCAGCACTCACATGCAGCTAACAACCATCTGTAATTCTAGTTCCAGGGGCTCTGACACCCTCTTCTGACCTCCAGGAGTATTGTATGCATGGTGTGCACATGCATACATGCAGGCAAAACACTTAGACACATAAAACAAAAATTTTTTTAAAAAAGGGCAAGCATTGCTGAATAGTGAGACCCTGTCTCAGAACAACGTAATAGAAAGAAACAAGGAACACAGGCAATGGAATGGGGAAGTAGACCCAGAGCCTGATGGTGGGCCTGCAGGGTGAGGGAGGCACCTCTCGCCCTGTTCAAGCAGTCTGCAGCCTGGCCCTGCCTCCTAGGCAGGGACTCACCTTGTCCTTGAAGTCAGTGTGGTTCTGCAGGATGGCGCGCTGGTAGGTGCCTGTCCGAACATAGTCCTGCATCATGTTCTGCTGCTGGGACAGGTAGCCATAGAACTGGAATAGAAACACACCAATAGCACATGGCATGCAGCAGGACAGATGGCCTAGCTGACAGGCCATGTGATGGACAAGCTGATGGCATAAACCTCCCTCTTGAGGCCAAACACCCTCTACAGGCCCAAACCCCACGGCCGACTGTCAGCTACTCCAGAAAGGGAAGCAGGGGCCTGATGGCAGTCCCTGAGAGGGACACTGCCACTGCCATCAAGATGCCACTTGGACCTGGAGGCCACCCAGGAGACCACAAAATCTGCCATGGGTGGGGTTCTAACATCCAGGGGCCAAGTGTCCCATCTTAGGGCCCCAAAGAAGAAGAGGAACAGATGGAACAAAACCCCAAAGCTCAGAGTGCCAGGCAGATGAGGTGCAGTATCTCTCTGTAAGACAGGCCGGTCAGGAGGCAGTGTGGCACCTGGCAGGGCCATAGGCTTTGACATCAGGCAGACCTGGCTTTCCCATCGTGGCTCTGTTGCATAAAAGCTGTGTGACTTGGAGCAAGTCACTTAACCTCTCTGAGCCTCAGTTTTCTTATCTGTAAAATGGGGACAATAACAGCACTTACTTCCTTGAGTTGTTGGGAAGGTTCAGGTGCTTCTGGGCAGTGCCCGACACCCACCAAGGGTTTAGGACACTGCTATTATTCTGTCATTATGCTAAACACCTGGGGACCTGGGTGTCAAGAAACCCACTCACACCTCACAGATGAGGAAACTGAGGCCCAGCAAGCAGAAGACACCTGCCCGAGGCTATGCAGCTAGTAAAGTACAGAGCTAGGATGGGCCACGCATGTGGACCTACCCTATGCTGCATGACTTTCCTGGGAAAGGGAGGGACAGACCAGGCAGTAGCCCGGCCCAAGGCAGGCAACAACCCACCTGAAAATATTGCACGGCTGAGGACTCCTCTGTCCTCTCGCTGAACACAGAGCGCTCCAGTGTATGGCCCCGGCAGGTTTTCAGGATGTTGTAGAAAGAACAGAAATCTGGAACAGGGGAGCTGGGTCACTGACACAGTCTCCCTCGGGGACCATGACCATGACCACCCCAGGAAGCCAGTACTGCAGTCCTCTGAGAGCATCCAGAGGGGCCTGAGTGCCTCTTGAGGCCTGCCCACCCACACTGACTTGTCTTAAGCCTATGAGACCTGGTGACTTCTTTTCCCCCAAGACAATAGAAAAGGACAGGAGGGAAGCTAAGACTGCCACTCTGTAACCACCACAAGTATATATCGGGGTTCCCCCACTGTGGAGTGCTATGTGTTGAGGAGAGGCCTGGGCACTTCCTCCCACAGATCAGCTTGGCAAGGTGTGAGGGACAAAGGCCACTGTTTGGGTGCCAGTCTTCCAGCGATCAGACAGACCCACACTCACCCAGAGTTTGCAGTGGCCTCTGAAAATGGCAGTGGACACAAGAGACCACCCTAGGGTCTAAGACAGTGGGCTAGTTCCATGGATCCAGGGCAGCACACAGGAGCCACAGGGCATCATCGGAGATGTAGTGCTATTACGTTCTTTGATTCACACAGAAGTTACTGGAAGTCAGTAAACATTCCAGCATGGAGGCGGGAGAGCTCATCAGTTCCACCCTAGCTGAGGAGCTGGGGACAGATGGTTTGGGGGAGGGGGGTGAAATCAGATTTCTTTCCTTTTTTTTTTTTTTTTTTTTTTTTTTTTTTTTTTTTTTTTTTGAATTTGTCTTTTTGAGACAGGGTCTCCCTATAGCCCCAGCTGTCCTGGAACTCACTATGTAGACCAGGCTGGCCTCGAACTCACAAAGAGCTGCCTGCCTGTGCCTCCCAAGTGCTGGGATTAAAGGCATGCGCCACCACACCCAGCAATATTTTATTATTTTAATTTTATGTGTATGAGTGTATTTCCTGCATGTATGTGAGTACACCTGTCACCCGTATCGTGCAATGCCTCAGAGGTCAGAAGAAGGCTTCGGATTCCCCTGGAACTGGAGTTAAGGACGGTTCGTAGCTGCCATGTGGGTTCTGGGAATTGAACCTGGGTCCTTTGCAAGAGCAGTCAGTGCTCTTAACCGCTGAGCCATTTCTCCAGCCCAGGATCAGATTTCTTTAAGGGTATGGACCCTGGTGGGTCCCCACCTCAAGTGGATGACCACATACTCAAGAGTATATAGGTAGCAGAAATTGGTCTCAACGGGGTACTAAAAAAAAAAGGGAAGCTGGAGAGGTGGTTCAGTGGTCATTACACAACACAAGCGCACTTACATACTTGCAGGCAATATTCTCATACACATAAAAATAGCAAATAAGATATATTTTTTTAAAAAAAGAGGCCTAGGGGCTGGAAGGATGCTCAGCAGGTTTCCTGTTCTTCCAGAGGACCTGAGCTCAGTTACTAGCACCCATACCCACACCCACCAGCTCACAACTGCCTATAACTCTGCTTTTTTTGACCTCCACAATCGTCCACAAACATTACATACACCACACACACACACACAAAATTTTTTAAAAGAGGACTAGAAGTTAGGGAGTAGAGAGATGGGAGATGAATCTGTAAGGAGTTGGGGGATGATCTGGGTGAATATAAGACATTTTACAAATGTATGAAAGTCTGAAAGAATAATATACTTTCTAAAAAATAAGTTACTTGCCGGGCGTGGTGGCGCACGCCTTTAATCCCAGCACTCGGGAGGCAGAGGCAGATGGATCTCTGTGAGTTCAAGGCCAGCCTGGTCTACATAGTGAGTTCCAGGACAGCTGGGGCTACAGCGAGACCCTGTCTCAAAAAGAACAAAAAAATAAAAAATAAAAATAATAAATAAATTAAAAAAAGGAAGCTGTCTTTATAAAAAAAAACAAAAAAAAAAAAACCTGACACAGCAGCATTGCCTGTCACACCTGACACAGACAGGAGAATCCATAGATGCTCTTGTGGGTCAGGTAGCCTGGCATACACAGTACTGGACAGTAAGAGACAGAGTGGAAGGTGAATACAGATATCAACAAGGTCCTCTTACCTCCACACAGGTGCTACAGCATGGCATGGCATGCCCCACCCGTGCTCGCACACAGGAACATGAGCACACACAAAAATTTAACAAGTGGATCACGATAGTCCCCTCTCATTGGCAGTTCCCTCTCATTCCTGAGGAATCCATGCAAGACACTCCTCAGATGCCTGAAATGAAGTGGGCCAGGCACTCCACGTGCTATGCTTTTCCTACATTGAAAACAAGAGTTCTCAGCTCACCGCATAAATACCTACAAATCAGTCTGTCAGTCGCAACTCCAAGTAATATTTTCTTTTTCTTTTTTTGGTCTTTTGGAAGCCACAGCTGACTTGGATTCATGATGGAGACCAAGCTGGCAGAGATCCACCTGCTCCTGCCTCCTGAGTGCTGGGATTACAGCCATGTGCCCGGCTCCAAGTAATATTTTCATTGAGACAGGGTTTCATAAAGCCCCGGCTAGCCTGGAATTCACTATGAAGCCAAGAGGACCTTGAACCTCCTGATCCTACTGCCTCTACCTCCGACTAGGATTAAATATGCTTCCTGCATCTGGTTTATACAGTGCTGGAAATGAAACCCATGAATTATTGCATGCTAGGCAAGTGCTTTACCAACTGAGTTACATCCCAGTTGCCAAAAAAAAAAAAAAAATCTTCAATTTTTGGGACAGGGTCTCATTTAACCCAGGCTGGCTCCAAACTTGCTACAAAGCTGAGGGTGACCTTGAGTTCCTGAGCCTCATGCATCTACTTTCCAAGTGCTGAGATTACAGGAAAGGGAAATGAGAAGGGGAGAGGGAAGGAAGGACAGAGTGGAGAAGAAAGGAGAGGAAAGGAGGAAGGAAAAGTGGGGTCTGTTTTTCAAAAAATATTTATTTATCTATTTTATTTATTTATTTATTTTTATTTTTTATTTTTTTGGTCTGAGACAGGGTCTCCCTGTAGCCCCAGCTGTCCTGAAACTCACTATGTAGACTAGGCTGGCCTTGAACTCACAGAGATCCGCCTGTCTCTGCCTCCCGAGTGCTGGGATCAAAGGCGTGCGCCACCACGCCTGGCCCTATTTATTAATTTTTATTTTATGTGTATGAGTCTAATGCATGTATGTAGGTAAGTGCATCCGTGTCATGCAATGCCCTCAGAGGACAGAAGAGGCTGTTGGATCCCCTGGAACTGGAGTTATGCAAAGTTGTTAGCTGCCATGTGGGTGCTGGGATTCGAACCTGGGTCTTCTGCAAGAACAGTGTTCTTAACCACTGAGCCATCTCTCCAGCCCCCATATTCATTATTTTTATATTATGTGTATGAGTGTATTGCCTGCATATATGTGAGTGCACCCGTGTCTTGCAATGCCGTGGAGGTCAGAAGACGGCTTCAGATTCCCCTGGAACTGGAGTTAAGGACGGTTCGTAGCCACCATGTGGGTGCTGGGAATCTAACCGTGGTCCTCTGCAAGAGCAGTCAGTGCTCTTAACCGCTGAGCCATCTCTCCAGCCCCAGAGGTCTGAAGATCTTTAGCAGAGGGGTGGTTACCTGGGTATGACAAGAGGGTCAGGATGGCTTTGGAGGATACATAAGAATTGAGGCCCTGGGGACCCAAAGCAGCCAGTGAGGGAGGGTCAGGACAGAGTTTTTGTGTTTGTTGTTGTTGTTTTATTTGTTTTGAGGTAGGATCCCACTATGTATCCCTCACTGGCCTAGAACTCAACTATGTAGACCAGGCTGGCCTCAAACTTACAGAGATCTGCCTACTTCTGTCTCACTAGTGCTGGGATTAAAGGTGTGCACCATCACAGCTGGCCTGCAGCAGAGCATTTATTCAAAACGGTGAGTACATGTAGAAGATACACGTCCTCCCAGGACTGTCATTTTCTTTTCGTTTTTTGAGGGGCAAAGGTCTTGCTATGCTACCCAATCTTGCTATGCTGCTTCAAATTCAAGGACTTAAGTGACTCTCCTGTCTTAGCCTTCTCAGGGGCTGGAAACATGGATACACACCACCATGCCCAGTTGAGACTGTGTTTTTTATTTGTTGGTTTAACAGGGATCTTGCATTGTTGCCCAGGCTGGTCTAGAACTCCTGGGCTCAAGCAATTTTTCTGCCTCCACCACCTCAGTACCTGGGACTGCAAGTGCTACGCGTGCATACCAAGGCATTAAGCATCTAGCTCGAATACTATCCCGTGTGTATATGAACACACAGTGCATGTATGTGCATGTGCATAAGGAGGAAAGATGTCAGCCTTGGGTGTCACTCCTCAGGAGTCTTCCACTTTGCCTTTTTGGTTTGGTTTTGTTTTGGTTTGAGACAGGGTCTCCCTGTAGCCCCAGCTGGCTTAGAACTTGCTATGTAGACCATGCTGGCCTCAATCTCACCGAGATCCATCTTAAAACCATATGCCCACACTTGGACCACCATGTTTTTTTAGGCAGGGTTTCTCATTGGCCTGGAACTTTTCCACAATGCTATGCTAGCGAGCCTATTAGACCCAGGAATTTGCCTGTATGCACCTCTCTAGCCCTGGGATTACAAGTGTATCACCACATCTGGCTTTTTTTTTTTTAAATGTGTATGAGTGTTATGCCTGCATGTAAGTAAGTGCACCCCTGTCGTGCAATGCCCGCAGAGGACAGAAGAGGCTGTCAGATCCCCTGGAACTGGAGTTACGACAGTTGTTAGCTACCATGTGGATGCTGGGATTCAAACCCGGGTCTTCTGCAAAAACAACCAGTGTTCTTTAACTGCTGAGCCATCTCTCCAGCCCCACACATCTGGCTTTTTATGTGGGTGCTGGGGATCAAACTCAGGTCCTCATGCTTGTGTGGTAAACACTTTAGTGACTGAGTCATCTCCCCAGCCTCATGGGACAATTATTCATGATGCTGGCAGATGATTTTCCAAAGGGACTGGCCGACATTCCCCAGACTCCAGAACCCCACCTATCCACCTGTCCATTTGTCATGGAACCAACACACATACCATTGGGTGTAGCAAACTGGATGAGGACGCTGTTGCAGCCAAGGGTGATGATGAAGGACTGTCTGCCCACGCGGCTGCACTCCGTCTCTCTGGACACTGAGCACTTGAACACACACACATCTTCATCTGGAAGAGAGACAGGGAGGCAGGCCTAAGTGGCAGTACCATGGTGACTGCCAATGGTTAAATTTGTCCCTGTTGCCCTTCCCTTCTGTCCTTTTGGCACTCCTAGATTGTTCTTTGGGAGTAGTGATTGTGGGGCACTCAGACTGCCTTGTGTCAGTAGGGGCCAAGCAGGCTACAGGGACGTGGTCAGGGTCCTCAGGTACAGTAGGTGAGGAGAAGCATGTATGCAGGGGAAAGATGTGGAAACCTGGAGACATCCTGACCCAGGGTGGACTAGGACAGGTGGTAAGAACATGGGCTGGGCCATCCTTGGGGAGACGCAGGCAACTAAAGGGTAAAAGGGGGCTATTGAGCCCAGTACCTAGGTCCTATAGAAAGAGGGGACATTTGTTCAGGGACCTAGTGAGCTACTGTGTGTGCCCAGTTGTAAGGTCCAGCACCTACTGTGGCCCTATGCATACCACAATCACTATTACTATTCATTCATTCAACAAGAGCCTGGCACACCAAACCTTAGCCTAATGTCCCCAGAAAAAGGACAAAGCAATCTGGCACTGCTGTACTACGCCACTGCATCTGTGTTATACTCTCTCATTTTTAAATTTATTATTATTGGGGTATTAGTATGAGCATGTGTATTCCACAGTGCTTATGTGGAAGTCAGAGGACAATTTTGAGGAGTTGGTTCTCCTCCCACATGGGTTTCAGGAATCAAACACTGATCATCAGACATATGCAGTAAGCACTTTTCCCCAATGAACCTTCTCCCGGGCCCTGTTTAGCACTCTTTTGACCTCAGCTCATCATAAAGGGACAGCAGACACCTGTAGATGCAAGACAGTCAGGTCCCCTCAAATGGCCATAGTCAGGTAAGAGATATAAAGTACTGAGAGCTACTCTAAAGTGAAGGAGATTCGGGAAAGGCAACAGTGAGGGTTCAGCAGACCCCAGCCTGGGGTCCAGCAATAGACAGAAGTTCAAGTAGGGGCTGCAGATGAACAGTGTGAAATGAGACACTGGCATTCTGAGCTTCCAAAAATATTCTCCTCACCCCTCCTTTTTTGACCCAGGGTCTCCGCGTAGCTCCAGCTGGCCTAGAACTCACTATGTAGACCAGGCTGGCCTTGAACTCACAGCAATCTGCCTGCCTCTGCCTCCCAGAGTGCTAGAATTAAAGGCATGTGCCACTATGTCTAGTTTCCCCCACACTTTTCTTTAAAAAAAAAAAATAGTTTATTGGGGCTGGAGAGGTGGCTCAGCAGTTAAGAGCACTGACTGCTCTTGCAGAGGACCCAGGTTTGATTCCCAGCACCCACATGGCAGCTAACAACTGTCCGTAACTCCAGTTCCAGGGGATCAGACAGGCTCTTCTGTCCTCCACAGGCACTGCATGACACACGTACACTTACCTACACACAGGCAATATACTCATACACATAAAATAAAGTATTAAAAAAAAAAAAGTTGGAGGAGTCACACATTCCAAAAAGTGTCAAGGAAGATTCAGTTATCACACTGTAGTACTAACAAAAGAAAGAACAGATATGGGTCAGAACAGAACCAGAGTCCAGAAAGAAGTCTGGATAAAGGTCTTAGATAAAGGTCAACTGTCTTTCCACAAAGTGCCAAAACTTTCGATGGAGAAACAACAGACTCCAGCAAGGGATCCTGAGACGGCTGGACATTCACTTGGAAGACTACAACTAGATCCCAGCCTCACACCATAGAACTGACTCAAAATGAATCAGTGATCCAAACACAGTTCAAACTAGAAGAGTTGGGCTGGTAAGTGGTTCAGCAGGTAAAGGTGCTGGCAGCCAAACCTGATGACCTGAGTTCAATCCCCAGTATACCCATGCTGGAAGGAGAGAAACAATTCTCTAAAGTTGTTCTCTGACCTCCACACATGTTGTCTCATGTACATATACACACACAAATAAATTGTAATTAAAAAAAAAAAAAACTAGAAGTCTCTTAGAAGAAAACATGGTATAAATCTTTTGTGACTTTCAAGTCTGGCAATAGATTCCTAGCTATGAAACTAAGATCATTGTAAATGATAAATTATAATTTAAATTTTTATTTGCCAGGTGTGGTGGTGCATGCCTTTAATCCCAGCAGATTGGGAGGCAGAAACAGGTGGAGTTCTGTAAATTTGAGGAGAGCCTGGTCTACACAGTGAGTTCTAGACCAGCTGGGGCTACAGGGAGACCCTGTTTCAAAATCTGAAATTTAAAATTAAAAAATTGTAATTCACAGATATCCACAACGGGTCCACATGCAGAGAATAACAGACTGCAGAGTGCTTATCTTATAGGACACACATATCAAACCTCTGCCCCACTAAGGCTCAAGAATCACTACAGAAGAGGGGGATAAAGATTGTTAAGAGCCAGAAGTGATGATGACCACAAGGAAACAGTTTTCCAGACAGCGGGGCAATTGGTCTTAGGAATTCACAGCAATGGTGACAGCATTAACAGGTTCCCCTACAATCTCAAACCAGACAAAATCCAAGACAAAAAAAGATGTGGGTAAGTGAAGCCAGGCATAGTGGCACAAGCCTTTAATCCCAGTACCCAGGAGGCAACGGCAGGTGGAGCTTTGTGAGACTGAGGCCAGCCTGATTTACATAGTGAGTTCCAGGCCAGCTGGGGCTACAAAGAGACCCCGTCTGCAAAAACCAAGTTCTAGTTCAGCCTGAGCTACACAGTGAAATCCTGACCTAAAACCCAAGGCTGGGATGTGGCTAAGGGGCAAAGCATTAGAAGCACAAGCATTTGCTGCACCCCAGCAAAGCAACAACCAAACAAACCAAACACAACACAACCAAACAAAACAAAACAAACACTCCAAACTTACTATAAGATGCTACTTCATACACATGACAGTGTCTAGAATAAAGAAAGGTGACATGCGACAAGTGACTGGAGATATATGGAGGAATTTAGTCTTTCACACATCACTAGTAGTGTAAAACAGGGTTTGCTGTAGGTGTTTTTATTGTTTTGAGACAGAGTCTCATTTGTAGCCTAAGCTGGAATGGAACACACTAAGTAGACCAGCCTGACCTCACAGAGATTCACTTGCCTCTGCCTCCTGAATTTAGGGGAGGGGGGATTTAAAGGTATATGCCACCATATCTGGCTATGGAAAGCATTTTGGAAATTCCTCAGAAAGTTCAATGTTGTATTTCCACTAGACAGCAATTCCACTCCTAAGAACTGAGAGACCTACACTTGTATGGCAACGATCAGGTAGAGAACCAGGCACGGGGACCATATCCAGCAGCCCAGTCAGCCAGGAGGCCTGAGAGCAGAGGATCATTGGAGCTCAGCCCAGGAGTTCAGGGCAAACCTGGGCCACATAGGGAGATCCTGCTTCGAAGAAAGAAAAGTACAGGCTGGGACTGGAACAGAATTGCAGAGTGTAGCACATTGGAAGCCCTGGGTTTCATCCCACCACCTCAGAAACAGGGGTTGTGCTGCACACCTGTAATCCTAGCCCTTGAGAGGTGGAGGCAGGTGAATCAGAAGTTAGAAGTTAGAGAAAACACACTCACATACACACACACATACAAAACTGGACACAACAGAAACGTTCATCAACTGACGAATGAATAAACAAGCTACAGAAGATAATCCGTTATCTAAGCACAGAGAGAAAGTCTAGACTTGCTATGACCAAGAACACTGTCAGAAATACTGTGTTCAGTGGAGAAAGACATACACGAAAGGTGGATGGGGACACCAGTAGCTGCGAGGGCTGCACGAAGGAAGAAATGAGGGGCTAGTGCTTCCCCAACATGGGGTTTCCTTTGGGGTGATTAAAAACTTTTGGAGCTAAAGGTCACAGTTACACAACACCCAATAAGCTCAATGGCACTTAAATGTGCTTTTAAACAATTCATTTTACTTAAAGACTTTTACCTCAACAGAGAAATTCTTCCCCACCTGACAGCTGGGCATGAGGGAGCCTGCAGTGCTGACAGGGACCCTGAATCCCCTGTAGTGCAGTCTAAGCCCGGAAAAGGCTAGGCTCCCTCCTTGCCCTGGAGCTGGTGCTACCTCCTGGGGCAGGACCTGCCTAGGGCAAGAATATTTGTTGCCTACTGCCCCACTGGCCCAAGGCAAGGTGCTTCTGGATCAACTGAGTGGGTCCAGGGTAGGGACTTTGGCCTGCATCTACGCCCCTCCCGGGGCTGGATATAAAAGTGCTCTGTATATAGGCCTTGAGCACACCAGAGCGCCTAATTATGAGAAGGCCTTGCCAGTTGCTCTGGGTGTCCTTCTGCAACTTGGCGCCAGGCAGGTGACCACAGCATCTGTGGCTGAGGGACACTTGGTTGCAGGCTGCAGCAGGATATGGATGGGGTCAAGGATGACTGAGCTGAGGGCTTCTGACATCACAGCCAGCAGAGCCAGCATTTTCTAAAGGTTACAGCTACTCTCAAGCCTGTCCTTTAATGCAACCAATCAACAAGCTGCACCATGCTCCCCAATGATTTTCAAAAGCCTTCTTTGGGAAGGTCTGGGATGTAAGCTTGGTGGGCAGAGCGCTTGCTTATCATGTATGTGCAAGGCCTCTTGGTCCCACCTCCAGCACTGCAATAAACCAAAAGAAACAATAAAGTTCTTACTGCCCAATTCTCTCACTGTAGCCTCCTATCTCCCACCCATGATCAACAGACCTCACTGGCCCAGGCCAGTCCCTCCCCCATAGCCATAGGCAAGCCTCAAGTATGGTATTGTCTATGCAGGCAACTGTCCCCTGTCAAGGCAATGTAGCTATTGGTGGGTGAGCCACAGGAGCTAGCCTTCAAGGGCTCCAAGGCTCAGAAAGGCTGCATATGGACTGCCACAAATGGACCCAGTGGTCTTCATATCTGGCTAACCAGCCAGCATATTTACAGGCTGTGTGTATGTGGCCCAGGGAGGTGAGGACACTTATAGGATGAGGCAACCCAAGAGGGGCTCAGGTGGTGGTTACCACCTATAGTATCACCACATGGGAGGCTGAGGCAGGAGGCCTATAGTATGAGGCCAGCCTGGGTTGCATAAATGAGTTCCAGGCCAGCATGAGTTATAGAGACCCTGTCTCAAGAAAACAAACAAAACAAAATTAATTAAAAGGAGGGGGGTGGATGTTCAGTAGGTATGAGAACCCGAGTTTGAATCTGCAGCACCTTTGTAAAAAGACAGGTTTGGCCACATGCACTCCTGTAATCCCAGCACTGAGGGAGCAAAGGATCACTGCTGCCCTGCTGGCTGCCAGTCTGGCTCCGGGTTCAATGAGAGACCCTGTCTCAAAGGAAAAAGATGGAGAAAGAGGTCCTCAATGACCTCCTCCGGCTTCCATGAGTGTGCACGGGCATGCATTCTTGCACAAACATATACACATTCAGGCAGATGGCTATGCTGGCTCACATCAGTGGTCCTCAGGCCACAGCTAGGATTCCTTTCCCCAAAGTTCCCCAGAGGGACCAGGGATGGGAGGTCATGGGTAGGAACAGGCCTTGTCTGGAGGCTTCTCCAAGGTTCTGAAATATATCTCAGATACAGCACAATGGACAGGTGCAGTAGCACACCTTTTTAATCCCAGCTTTCAGGAGGCAGGTGGATCAATAGATGCATTGTTAGTTGGGGGCCAGCCTGGTCTGCCACCCTGGGGAGGTGACAAGTAGATAGAGGCAGGTGGGTCTGTTAGTTGGGAGCCAGCCTGGTCTACACAGGGGAGTTCCAAGCCAGCCAGGGCTACACAGTGAGACCCTGCCTCAAAAAAAACAAAAGTCAATGCCGGGCGTGGTGGTGCCCACCTTTAATCCCAGCACTTGGGGGCAGAGGCAGGCGGATCTCTGTGAGTTCAAGGCCAGTCTGATCTACATAGTGAGCTCCAGGACAGCTGGGGCTACAGGGAGACCCTGCTTCAAAGAGATAAAAAAACAAACAAACAAACAAACAAAACCAAAGTCAAATAGAGCACAAAGAACTAGACCTAGACAGGGGTTACGAGCAATGCTGAGGACTCCCAGCTGTGCCCACCTGGCACCCAGGTCATCAAAGCCTTCCCATTTCAAGCTCTGAGGCCAAGAAATGAGATTCTTGAGAGTCCAGAGGACAGAAGAGAGCTCCACAGGGCAACTGGGCTCAGAGAATCAATCCCAATGGGTAGAAAAGCCCACACCTGAAGGCAGCCTGTCGTGCTCTGTGCAAAGCAAGTCCCTCGTCTATCCATATCAACCCCCCACCTAATTCCCACCATGAGCCAAGCCCCACACACTTTACACAGGCCTCTCATTTCCTCATTACTTCATCCATTTGTTCAGAGAGGTTAAGGATCTCATTCAAGGTCACACAGCAAGAGGGCTAACAGGCTCCAGAGTTGTTGATCCTAACCAATGTGCCCTAGGACTCAACTGTGGAACACGGTATAGCCGTATTTCTCTAAAAAAGAACCAGAAAGTAAATATTATGACTATACTGGGAGTGTAACTCAGTCGCATATATAAGGCCCTGGGCTCCATCCCCAGAATTATTAAAAAAAAAAAAAAAAAAAACAGGCAGGGGAAGGGAATTTTTGGTTTTGTAGTAAAGATGATCTATGCTACAATGACTCATTCTTCCTTACAGCATACTTCAATAAGTAAACTGATTATGGCTGCGCCAATAAAACTTTATTGATAAAACAAAGTGGCCCACAGCACTGCCATGTCTAGAATGACAGGTACAGAGGCTAGTGTGAAGTCCCATCTCCACCCACTTCCTCATTTGCAGACAGAGGCAATGGGGACATCTACTCCCCATCCTAATGGTAAGGAAGAGGCAGGCTACATAGTGACAGAGTTCTCCAAGTGAGGGGCCCATGGCACTTGCCCATGGAGGGAGAAGAGGGGCTGCCAAGCTGAGAGACCAAACAAGGCCTGGGTAAGCTTACAGCTGCTGAATCTAGAGGTTCCCACAGCCATGAGCACCAGGATAGCTCTCATGCTAGGAAACATGGAAGGGAAGGAGATGGAGGTGGCTGAGCTACAGCAGTAGTAAGGCAAGATATGGTGAGGGCAGAGGAATGTAGGCTACTGTTCCCCATCCATCAGAGAGCCTCTCTCTCACATGCCCTTTCCTTGTCACTGCCCCAGGGTAGCAGAATTTGGGGGACCCTGAGGCACAGGGGCCCCCTGGTCCCAGGACTGAAGAAAATACAGAGCAGGCATGGATGGCAGGAACCCTGACTGTCTTTTTGCTAGCATATCCTGGGTCTACCCTAATGCCTGGCACCAAGAGGAAGGTCAAAAACCAGGGGATTCACAAGTCACATATATCCAACTCAGCCCATCTTCTGGGCACCTATGCTTAACTTCCTTTCCACTGTGCACACTAAGAAGGCATATTACTTGAGCCCATGAGTTCAAGACCAACTTGAGCAACATAGTAAGATCCTACAAAAACATGCTGGGCATGAGGGCTCACACCTATTCCTCAGCTCTTAGGAAAGGAAGGCTGGAGTATCAGCTCCAGTTTGAGGCCAACTTGGGATACACAATGAGCTCCAGACTGGTCTGGACTATGGAGTGAGACCCTGTATCAATGGGAGCTTTCCACTGCTGAGCGATAGAGACTTTGTATGAAAACCAAACAAACATGGAGCTGGAGAGATGGCTCAGCGGTTAAGAACACTGGCTGTTCTTGCAGAAGACCCAGGTTTGAATCCCAGCATCCACATGGCAGCTAACAACTGTCCATAACTCCAGTCCCAGGGGATCCAACAGCCTCTTCTGACCTCTACAGGCATTGCACGACACGGGTGCACTTACCTACATGCAGGCAGTACACGCATACACATAAAATAAAAATAATAAATAAAATTAAAAAAAAACAAAAGTCCAAAAATTTAAAAAGCAAAAATAAGGAGGGGTGGGGTTAAACTGGCTCAGTAGTTAAGAGCACTGGGTGCACTTGCAGAGGTCTTAGGTTCGGTGCCCAACACCTACAGAGTGGCTAACAATCATCTGTAACTCCAGTTATGGAGGATCTGATGCTCTCTTTTGGCCTCCTTGGGTACTGCATGAAATGGATGCACTCACATATATGCAGGCAGAACACTCATACTCAGGCCTGGAGAGATGGCTCAGTGGTTAAGAGCATTGGATGCTTTTGCAGTGGAGCCAGATTCAATTCCCAGCAGCTGTGGCTAACAACCATCTGTAACTCCAGTTCCAGGGGAATCTGATGCCCTCTTCTGACCTCTGCAGGCATTGCAACACAAGAGTGCACTAATATACATGCAGGCAATACACTCATATACATAAAATAAATGAAATATTTGAAAAAAAAAAACAAAAAACAAGCACTTGTACTTGGCTTGGATCAGCAGTTTTATACATACGAAATAATTTCTTTTAAGTAGGCTGGGGAAGCCAGGCGTGGTGGCACACACCTTTAATCTCAACACTCAGGAGACTAACTGTGAGATCTAGGCCAGCCTGGTCTACATATCAAGTTCCAGCCCAGCTGGGGCTACAGGAAGAACTTATCTCAAAAAACAAACAAACAAAAAAGTGGGCTGGGAAGATGGCTCAGGGGTTAAAAGTGGAAGCTTGTCTACCTGAGTTCCATCCACATAACCTACATAAAAAGCCAGATGAGTGGTGTGCACCTATAATCCCAGCATTCCTACAAGGAGATAGAGGCAGAGATAAGGGAATCACTCAAAAGCTCCTAAATCAGCTAGCCTGCCGATGTTACTCTGTGTAGAGGCACTAACAATGAGACAACAAGGTGTAAAGCCAGAAGTGAGTCCTGACTTGTGCATGCACACACAGACACACAGACACACACACAAAAACACAGTAAAATTGAAAACCCCACTAAACAAACAGAAAAACAACCTTCATGGTCTTATGGTTTCTCAGAGTTTGGGAATAATCCCCAACTCTACATGAGGTTCACAGGCCCTCTGCTGACATCTACTGCTTTGCTGACTCTAGTCTAACCCAGGATTCTCTCATCCCCCCAATGGGACAGAACAGTCTTGCCCTCCCCTCTGTCCTTATCACCTCTTCCCAGGGGTGTTCTAGCACTTTCTGGAAAAGCTCCCCTCTTCATTTAACATCTGCCTGTGCTGTTGGTCCAGCACCCACTCAAGGAATGTTGGTCTGAATGGTGTCTCCCCAACCAGGAGAGGTCACAAAGGTGGAAGCCCAGGGGCCCTGTCCAAATGCTGGCCTGCCCCTGTCCATATCTATGATAGTAGCTGGGGGGTCTCCCCACTGCTTGGAGGTCACTGGTCCCCAACCCTTGCTTCCAGAAAGCAAGAGAACAAAGAAGGATTCCTCAGTGCCTCAGGTTGTCACAGAAGGGCTAGGGGGACCTGGAATGAAGCTCTCTCCTTCAATAGAACCTTCCATCTCTACACAAGGATAGGGAGGAGGGACAGGGAGGGGCAGGGAGACACCAAAGGTCAAGGTGGGACACAAGGGCCACACCATCTCTCACGCTTGCTTTCCCAGCAGGAGAACTATTACAGTCATCTAACTCATAGAGAGATCTATGGTGGGAAGGGAGCACACACATTATTCAATGTGAGACCTTTTATTAACTCACCTTCCATTACCAAGTACAACATGGAAAAAGAAATCCTCTCCCCCAGCTGCAGGTTCCCCTACACCTGCCAAAATCAAGGTGCCACCCTGAACCCACCCAGCCATAGCCAGCTTCCCACAAGGCACAGGACAGGGCCCACCTTAAGCAGAAGGCCCAGGCCCTCCTTCTCCAAGCTAAGAGCCGTGGGTGGGAGGCAGCCAGTAAGAAGCCAGGAGAGTGGAAACCAGTGCTTAAAGGAAGGGAAACAGGCTGAGGCACACTTAATGATGATATGAGTCACAGCACAGATGGGGGAGAGCAGAGGAAGCCAAGCCCTGCCCCCAACCCCTTGCAGTAACCTCACCTCCAGATCACTGGGCACCAAGAGCTCTCCCTCTGTTCTGTGTGGTCAGGAAATTATTGTGGGGCCACCCAGCTAGGAAAGGACTCAAATAACAGGCTTTGGTCTAGGAGGATCACTGTCCAGCTGTGGTCCTGACCCTTGGTTTCCTCATCAGACCAAGGGCCATCCTAACATTTCTAGGAGTCTGATGACTGACATATAACCCTTAGGGAAGGCTGGAGCCCACTCTGGGGCAGTGTGGAACCTACCCTAGGGAAGGCTGGAACTCATCCTGGGTACTGTCCTACAAGCAGGCTGGTCTGAGTACATGAGTAAAGCAGGCATGCAGAGGGCAGAAAGCCCGCCTCTGCTGAGTGAGGAAGGTGGGATTAGCCAGCAAAGCTTAATTAACAGCAGACATAATGGCCAAGGAACTCAGCCAGGCCTCTCTCCTGCTTTCAACCTAAGGCAAAGGGTCCACTGTCCTCAAAAAGCTGGGAAGCAGCTGCTGCCACAATGCCCACCGAGGGGTATTTGAGGACCATGAGGTTACCCTAGGCTCTTCTGGCCCAGCCCTAGAGGTGAATCACAGCCACTCCTATCAGGCACCCCTTCCCTGCCTTACTCTACACAGCTCTACTTGCAAACATCCCTTTGACACAGCATAAGGCCCTAAGCAGCGGAGGAGCTGATGACCACTAAATGAATGAATCCATAAATGGATGGGTAAATGGATGGACCTGCACACACTGCCATGCTAAAATGACCATACTGGTCAGCCATGGTAGCCCACATCTTTAATCCCAGCACTCAGAAGGCAGAGGCAGGCAAATCTCTGTAAATTCAAGGCTAGCCTGATCTACATATGTGATGGTTAGAATGAGAATGTCCCCCCCAAAGGCTCCAAGTAGTTGGACATTTTTGTCCCCAGTTCGTGGCGCCATTTTGGGAGGTCTTAGAAGGCGTGGCCATGCTGGAGAAAGCATGTCACTGGGGGCAGGCTTAGAGAGTTCTTAAGCCTTGCTGGATTTCAAGTCATTCTCTCCTGCTTCCTGTGCTCCCTTGAAGATATGAGCTCTCTGCTTTCTTCTCCTGTTCCAGTCATCTCCTGCCACCAAGCCTCCCTACAACGATGGACTGTAGTTCCCCTGAAACCATAAGCTCAAATAAACTCTTCTATAAGTTGCTTTGGTTAGTGTTTCTATCACAGCAACAGAAGAGTGACTAATACAACATCATCCAGGCCAGGCAGGGTTGCATAGTGAAACCCTGTCTCAAAAGGAAACAGAGCATGTTGGGCTGGGCAGGTGGGGCAAGGTGGTAAAAGTGCTGGACCTGAAAGCAGGGAGCCCTGAGTTCAATACCCAGAACCCATATTTAAAAAGCAGGCATCGGGGACTGGAGAGATGGCCTAGGGGTTAAGAGCACTCCAGTTCCAGGGGATCCAATGTCTGATACACATAAAATAAAAATAATAAAGAAAAATATTTAAATAAAATTAAATAAATAAAAATTTAAAAAGCAGGCATGGTGGGACACACTTGCAATCCCAGTCTTTGGAAGGCAGAGGCAGGTGGGGCCCTGGAGCCAATGGTCCATCAGGTGATGCAATCTTGGGAACTCCAAGAACTGACTCTACTAGGCTGTCCTCTGATCACAGGCGCCATGGTATGTATGCCCCACAACATGTGTGCACACACACAACATATATGAATTAAAAAGGTGGATGCCAAGATGGATGGTGCCTGAGGAAGAACACTGGAAGTTATACTCTGACCTACACACACACGCCACACCAAGCCACATGCAATACAGGGATAAAAACAAGAGGGGACTAGGGTGGAGGGAGTGGGAAGGTTGTCTGGAAATTATCTGAATGCACGCACCTTGGCTGCCCCTGGGAAGGGAACACTTTTTTAGGCCAGCCTTCCCTCTCAAATTGTTTATACCAGTGTGCTCAGGTTTATGCACAGAAGATAGGGATTTATTAGGTGCCCCTCTGTTAACTGAATAGGCTGGCTTTTGGGGTCACACCCTCCTTAGCTGGTAGAATTTCTACACTGCACAAGGAAGATAACCAGGCTTACAGAGAAGGCCACACTGAGGCCTGACTCTAGACCTTGACCAGAAGAAGGCCAACACTGCCCCTCCATGCAGAGGTGTCTCCCAGAGCCAAAACCACACTTACCCCTGTATCCCCAGTGGGTGTGATGGGGCAGGCCGGACTGGCAAGGTCAGCCTGCCCCAGGGCAGTCCAGCTCGGGGCTGCATTCCAGACACCTGGGATGAGGGAGTCTCCCTCCCCCTGCCAGCATGGCAGAAGGCCAGCATCAGCTCTAGAATCAGTCAGCAGCTTGAACTTTGTCTAGAAAAGTCAAAATAAATAGAACACACCCTATACCCTGGGCACACTGTAGGGTGAGGCTGGCACAAACACCCACCTACAGGCAGTGAATAGAGAGGAGGCCACAGAGAATGTTAGACACAAGGCAATAACAGGCACAGCAGAGCTGCTTCCCTCCCTATCCTAGACCCAGCTTACCTGGAAGGCCCTCACAAAAAAATTAGCTTCACACACTACGTGTAATCTTTTGGGAGGGGTGTGGGGTTGGTAGATAGGGATTTGTGCAAGCTAAACAAGCTGTTCTACAGGTCAAGGACACCCACGGTCCCTTTCAGAGGTATTCTAGACCAAGCTAGCCTTGAATTCAGAAATGGGTCTCTGCCTCAGGGCATGCTAGGATTAAAGTGTACACTACCACAGCAGTTAGTTTTTTAAGGGACTTGAAAAGGATACCTGATATTAGCATAAAGTGACTGCAGATTACGGTGGCACCCAGGGAGGGGGAAGTGACAGGGAGGGCCTTTCAATTTCTATACCATTTTTCGAAGAAGAGGGAGGAACTGCAGAGGTATTTGGCACATCAGTTTTAAACAATATGCTGAAAATATTTGAGGGGTTTTGAGACTAGGTCTCACTAACACAGGCTGGCCTTAAACTTATTAAACTAACTGTCCCGCTACCACCTCCCAAGGGCTGGGATCATATACATGTGCCACCACTCCAAGAGGAAAATATTTTCTAATGATAAACAGCCACCTCAGCTAGCCCACAGTACCCACTCTGCCCCACAGTCTTTCTCACACAAACACAATTTTAAGAGATATTAAGGGTTAGGGATTTAGCACTTACAAGTCTCTAGGTTCGATCCCTATTGCTGCCATAAAAGGAAAACGTAAAAGAAAAAGTCCTCAAATTACTCAATGACAGGACAGGGCCAAAAGAAGTGGCTACTGGGGCTAGGGATGTGCTTATCTAGGTGCATGAAGCCCTGAGTTTGATCTCCAGCACTGCATAAATGAGGTAAACCCAGAACTCAGGAGGTAGAGGCAGGAGTATCCGGAGTTCAAGGCTAGCCTTGGCTATATAAGACCCTGTCAAAAACAAGCAAGCAAGTACACACAGGTCACCTCTGGGGTGGCCATGGGGTGGCCATGGGCTGGACAAGGCCCCTGTTCTGGGGAGAGTGCTCAACAGGCAGCTCCCCTTAAAGGGCTGCTCCAGTCAGTGGAGTCTTTCCCTGAGGCCAGGTCTGGAGTATAATTGTGGGGTGTATAGAAGGGGACCCCAAGAACAGAAGGACCAGACAAAGAAAGGGCTCAGCCTCTGTGAAAAGAATGCTTGGGGCAATTACATGCAAATGTCTCCCCTTTTATGCTAATCAGCCTCTGTTAGGCAGGGGCTTTGTGGCTACAAAAAGGACTGGCAGATGTGCCCTGGGTTCTGCAAATCTGAAGCTTAGTAGATAATTATGAAAAGGGGGAGCAAGATGACAAACAGCCCAGCTCCTCTGCAGCTGGCCTAGCCTTTCTTCTCCTGCAGACTTCTGGACTGTGATTTATGGACACCAGGCCTTGCTCTCAGGCATCTGCTGGGTGGCCCCATCAGGTCCTCCCAACCACCACCAGGCCTCCCTGCACCCAATCTCAAGAGCAACCTAGGGTGAGGACCCAAGAACCAGCCAACCTCAGCCTAGTCTCCTGGGTCAGGGGGTCCCAAGGGACTCTGGCTTTGTGTAGTCTTGGGACAGTAGAAATGACACTCTACTTCTCTCCAACAGAGGGAGGTTGCCTACCAAGGCTGTAAGGGAGGCCCAGGAGTGCAGCCATCATCTGTGCCACAAAGCTCCATGAGGTCTTTAGTGGACAGGCCATTTTCCAAGCCTGGAAGACTAGGGTGGGATGTGGCATTTGGGGAGCAGTGGTAGGGACCCCAGGGGCCTCAAGTGGAAAAAGGGTGGCTGCTAAGAAACTAAACTGCCAGAGGCAGAGGCAGAGGCAGAAGAAACAGACAAATGCCAGCAGCTGCAGGCCAGAGTCCTGGTTGAGGGCCCATTTGGGACAAACAGGATATCCTGGGCTGTAATGAGCCAGAAGGGCCTCCATCAGGCCACTAAGGCCACTGAGGCCTCCAAGAATACAAGACGTTTGAGTTTCCCCTTGTTCCACCCAGGCCTGCAGGCTGCCTCTCCAGATGTGATGTGGGCTGGGGGCCGGGGGTGGGGGGCACAGCTGCTGGCTGCCAGAGTAGCAGAACCACAGCAGCACAGCAGTGGGGTGAAGACAAGAGCCTGGCTTGAAGGACTCTAGTCTGCCATAGCCCAGTCAGAGATACAGAACTAGGATGGGGGGTAGGGGTGGCTCCTCAGGTGAAGACCTCCAAGCCAGTGGCTCAACTGATTTATGTCACCAAACTAGAATTTGAAGTGTGAGAGGAGGAGAGGAGGGGGCAATGGCGTGAGAGCTGCAAGCCTGATGGCCAAAGGCAAGACTTGAGGTCAAACCTAAATTGGAAATACAACTGCCACCTACCTTTGCTGCTTGCATGGCTTCATTTGTAAAAATGAGGAGCACCTGGGGCTGCTGGGGCTCCTGGGGAAACAGGACTGAAAGATAAATGCCTAGACTCAAAAGGGTCCTGAGCTGTCTTCCAAATGTCCCTATACCAGTTCAGTAAACCTTTGATAAACCTCACATCCAAGCTAATTTCCAACCCAAGAACTGTGTAAAGCCCCCAGCTGTGTTGTCTGGAAAAACAAACAGCCTCTATTGCCTCAAACTTCTAAACCATGTCACCAGTACTTACATTGAACTATGAAAATAGCCCTACCCACCCTGTTCCCAGTCACCCCTACACCCTACAAGCAGCCTACCCACCAACTGTGCCTGAGGGCACAGTTTCAAATTCTGAGAAATTGTCTACACCTTTATTGTTAATAAAGAACACTCTGCTCCTGGGGTCTGATCTTATCTTTCATACACAAATTGCTCTGGTCAATCCTGAACTAACATGTTCTAACAGGGCCAACTTTCAAGGATATTCAGATAGTTAAAAATAGTCATTTGCCAGGGTGTGGAGATGCTCATCTTTAATCCCAGCGCTCGGGAGGCAGAGGCAGGCGGATCTCTGTGAGTTCGAGGCCAGCCTGGTCTACATAGGGAGTTCCAGGACAGCTGGGGCTACAAGGAGACCCTGTCTCAAAAAGACAAAAAAAAAAAAAAGTCAGTGGAAGGCTGAGATGGCTCAGTGGGTAAGAGTGCTTGCCATGAGATAGGACATGAATTCAAATCCTAGCACCCATGAAAAAGCAGGGCATGACCAAGCATGCCTGTAACCCAGCAGTGGGAAACAGGAGAATCCCAGGAGCTGGTTGACTAGCCAGTTTAACCCCCCCCCAGCTAATGTTGAGAGATCCTGCCTCAGAAACTAAGGTGGAGCTGGGTGTGGTGGTGCTCACCTTTGATTCCAGCACTTGGGAGGCAGAGGCAGGCAAAAGAATTCTAGGCCAGCTAGAGTTAGACAGACCCTGTCTCAAAACAAAACAAAACAAAACAAATTAACCTTGGAATAGAGAGATGGCTCAGTGGTTGAGTGTGTACTGCTCTTCCAGAGTACCCAAGTTTGATTCTCAGCACTCATATCAGGCGGCTCACAACCACCTGTATCTCCAGCATTGGATGCACATGCACAACCCCCCCATATACACATAATTAAAAAATAACAATAAAATAACATGCAAAGCAAAAGAGGACGTCTCCTGATATACTCCTCTGGCCTCTATATGTAGGCACATGGGCATGCATACCGACAACACACCACAAATACCAGACCACACATACAAGTCAGTGGATCTGAGCACTTCGTTCAGCACTAGTTACACAAACACCAGGACCCATGTAAAGCTGGACACAGTATCGTATGTTTGGAACCGCAGTGCAGGGAGGCAAGAGGTAAGAGGTGAGACAAGAGAATCTCCAGGAGCTCATAGGCCAGCTACCCTGGCATGCACATCTGCAAACAGCAACAGTTCTTGCCTAGAACAAGGTGGAAGATGAGGGCCAACACCTGAGGCTATGCTCTGGCCTCCACACAGGCACACGAACGCGCGCACACACATACATACATACATACACACACACACACACACACACACACACACTCTCTCTCTCTCTCTCT
Source organism: Nannospalax galili (assembly GCF_000622305.1). Classification (NCBI taxonomy): domain Eukaryota; kingdom Metazoa; phylum Chordata; class Mammalia; order Rodentia; family Spalacidae; genus Nannospalax; species Nannospalax galili. The sequence goes on along the minus strand of NW_008338997.1, from coordinate 28,306 downwards.
CTCTCTCTACTTTCTCTCAAGGCAAAGATTTTTTTAAAAATCAATAAATTAAGCTGGGTGTGGTGGCACATGCCTGTAATCCCAGCACTCAGGAGACAGAGGCAGGTGGATCTCTGTGAGCAGGCCAGCCTGCTCTACATAGTGGGTTCCAGGCCAGCTGGGGCTACAGGGAGACCCTGTCTCAAAAAGACCAAAAAAAAAAAAAAAAGAGTCAATAAGCTTCAGAAAAACACTTGGAACAGGGCCAGCCTGGCACATTGTTTATGCTTAGTAAACATTAGCTATTGTGGATCCTGGGCACATTGATAAGCAGGGGCACAGGCAAGGGTGCCCTGTCACCCTCCACCTCCTGCCTCCACTCCACCTGAAGGCTCAGGTACAGCCTTGGCAGTGAAGGGTGAGGAGGTGTCGTCCTTCAGGGGCACATGACAGAAACCTATTGGTTCCAGGCTGGGGCAGAGGACTCCTCCATCTTCCTTTCCAGTCATAGGAAGCCTGTGGTGAATTTGTTCTGCAGTGCCCTCCAAATCTGCCTTTGGTTAAATATTCCATAGCAAGAGCATGCCTTTTTTGTTAACACTAATCTGCCAGGGGTTTTGAGGCAGCCTCTCCATCTCATCCTGCCAGTACTCATAGGCAAGTTTCTAGACCCAACAGACTTTCACGCTACTACTCCTGTGCATCTAACGAAAACGAACCCCACCTGGGGAACACAATTAGCGGAAGCAAAGACCTGCCATCAGTACTAAAGAAAAACAGCCCACCTGGGCGTGGTGGTGCACACCTTTAAGCCCAGCACTCAGGAGGCAGAGGCAGGCGGATCTCTGTGAGTTCGAGGCCATCCTGGTCTACACAGTGAGTTCCAGGCCAGCTGGGGCTAAAGGGAGACCCTGTCTCAAAAACACCAAAATAAAGAAAAGGGCCCACAAGAGCCCTTGCCAAAATGAACTGGTTGAAAGAGGCAAACAAAAAGATGGGGGTGCAGGGGAGGGGGCACTCAGGCTCTGTGCAAGGCGCACAGCTTCCCAAACTAGTATGGGCCAGTTTCTAAGAATGACCAGTCTGACAGCCAGAAACAAACAGTAGGTGGCTGGAGGAACAGACTGAGCAAGGAGGCACCCAGCCACCCACCCCAACACAAACCCCAGAGCAGAGGGACAAGCTCACTGGCCAGCCCTGGGCAAAAGCCTCCCCTTACACAGGTACCCACAATTGTCAAAAGCATCTAAGGATATCTAGGCACAGGCAAGTCATGGTGTTGATTCAACAGCCATAAAATAAGTAAGGGAGGGAGGGAGGGAGGGAGGGAGAAGATGGGGGGGAGACAGGAGGGAACCTCAGGCTCTGCCCCATTGTGCCACAGTGAAGCTGGTCTCAATTGCCTTCATAAAGCTGCTCATGGTGGTGGGGTTTGATTGTGTACACCTATGGTCCTTGCAGTCGGCTGAGCAGGAATACTGCCACAAGTTCAAAGTCAGTCTGAGGTACATAGTGAATTCTTGGCCAGCCTGAGCTATAGAATAAGACTCAAAAAAAGATAAAAAAAAAAAAAAAGAAAGGAAAAAAAGCTGGTATGGTGGCATACACCTTTAACAGCAGGATTCCTTTAACCCCAGCACTCAAGAGGGAGAGGCAGGTGTATCTCTATCAGATCAAAGCCAGCCTGGTCTACTTATGAGTTCCAGGCCAGCTGGGCTACAGAGAAACTCTGTCTCAAGAAAATTAAAAATAAAAAAAGGTGGCCAGGCATGGTGGCGCACGCCTTTAGTTCCAGCACTCAGGAGTCAGAGACAGGCGGATCTCTGTGAGTTCAAGGCCAGCCTGGCCTACATAGTGAGTTCCAGTTCAGCTGAAAGAGACCCTGTCTCAAAAAGACCAAAAATAAAACAAATAAAAATAAATAAAATAAATACAAGTTCGGGCATGGTGCAAATGCCTTTAATACTGTTACTCAGGAGGCAGAAGCAGGTAGATTTCTAAACTCTGGGCCAGCCAGGGCTATATAGTGAGACCCTATGTTCAAAAATAAACAAATAAGCCAGGCGTGGTGGCGCACACCTTTAATCCCAGCACTTGGGAGGCAGAGGCAGGTGGATCTCTGTGAGTTCAAGGCCAGCCTAGTCTACATAGTGAGTTCCAGGACAGCTGGGGCCACAGGGAGACCCTGCTTCAAAAAGACCAAAAATAAATAATAAATAAATAAATATATAATCCAAAACAAAAGGCTGGAGAGATAGATGAGTGAGTAAAGTGCTTGCCATAAAAGAGTAAGGACTAGAGTTCACATCTCCATCTCCCAGGTAAATGCTGGGTGTGTGTGAGTCCTAGGAAGTGGAGACGGGCTCCCTGGGGTAAGCTAGCTAGCTAGACTTGAGGCATTGGTGAGGTCTGGTTTAGCCAGAGACCCTGTCTCAGTGCATAAAGTGGAAAAGGGAAGACACCCAGTGTCAACCTTAGTCTTCACACACATGTACACACGTGCACTCACAGACACACAAATACACACACAAAGGGTTGTAGATGTAGCGCAGTTAGTAGAATACTTGCCCAGCATACCAGATGCCCTTGGTTCCATCTGCAGTGTACCATACATTGGGCATGGTGGCTCATACCTAGAATCCTAGCATTCAGAAAGTGAGGGCAGGAGGTTCAGGAGTTCAAGGTCATTCTGAGCTACATAATGAATTCCAGGCCAACCTGAGCTACAAGAAACCCTGTGTCAAAAAAACAAAAACAAACAAAAACAAAAACAAAACCCCTCAGGACTGGTGTGGTATTGTACTCCTTTAATCTCAGTGCTCTGGAGGAAGAGGCAGGCAGATCTCTATGAGTTTGAGGCCAGCCTGGGCTACTTAGTGAGTTCCAGGGCAGCTGGGGCTACAGGGAGACTGTCTCAAAAAAAAAAAAAGAGAGAGAGACAAGCCTGGAAGGATGATGAGGGCTCCATCTTATTGTTTCCAGGGCCCTGGATTGGAAGCTGTAGGTAGGTCCTAAAAGCACACAGGAGCTCCAGGGTGCAGCTCAGCAGCTGGCAGTTGCAGATGCATTTCCCTATATGGTGGCCATCCAAAGCAGCATCCAAAACCTTAAACCCTTGATTGTTCTTGGAGGACTCAAGAGTTCCCTCATTCAGTCAAGGTCACAAGATCTCTGCTACTCAAGCCACAGCAGCTTGTGGTCTGAGCTGGGAGGGGGAGGAGGGAACAGGAGGCCAGCCAGGCCTGCTGTGACAGGGACCCAAGGAGAGGAGAGACAGACAATTGAGGCAGTTGCTCTGTTCTGGAGATGCCACCAAGTTCTCCCCTTAGCTGGCTCCTCGGAGCCTACCAGGCCCTCTGCCTAGCAGGGATAGAAGGGAAGCCTTCTTTGTCCCCATCCTTTCTCCCTCCAGTACTGGAGTCAGCCAGTGGGGGTTGTGTCTGACTTTACAGGGCTGAGTGCTCAAATGAGTGCCCCGCAATACAAGATGCTGAGATTCAAGGAGGCTGTCCAAGAGCAAGCACCCTTTGGCCTTCTCCACTCCACTTCCTTGCTATGGTCACTCCTGGCCTAAATAGCCCCTGTACAACCTGCTGCCCTCGGTCAACCCAAGCCCAGAAGTCCACCCCCCAGGTCTCAGAACCTGGTCTGCTAGGGAGAGACCCGTGCTTTACCCTATCCCACACTTGACTTCTGTCAGCTCGACCTCACAGTGACTCTGTAAGGGAGATGCTGTGTGGACCCCCCATTTTATAAGCAAGGAAAGGTCCCAGCAATCATAAAAGGGTGAGTAGGAAAACTGGAACTTGATGGTGAGCCCTAAGCCCCACTGAGCCACCTGTACTTCCCAGGAAGTTCTAACACTCCTTTGAAAAGGCCTACAGAACCTCCAGACCTTCCAGCCTCTCTGCAGTGTTTGTCTTTCAGAACAAGCAAAGTCTGCATTTTGTTACTGTTATTATTATTATTGTTTGGGGTTTTTTTATTTTTTGTTTTGTTTTGTTTTTTGCAGTTCTTGAGACAGGACCCAAGCCTTCTAGCATGTTTGAGACAGCTACTCAGAACCTTAGCTGCATCCCCAGGCTGGGACAAGCACATTCAGTAATTACTGATTTAACAAATAGAGGCCCTAGGCTTTACTTCAGGTGTCCCAACTCCCCAAGTGGATCAGAGTGGCAGTTCAGTGACTATCTGCTGGGAAGCAGGTAGTAGGAACAGCAGCTTACTTCTTGCATACATCCCCCTGGGCCAATTAATGAAAGGTGGGGTGCATCACTTGACTGCTACCTGGCCCTCTTTACCAGACACCCTGACTGCTCACTGGGACTTGGTGGTAGCCTCTGGGGCTGCTGGTTTTTCCTGCTCTTTCAAAGCTTCTCCCCTTCCAGCTCACAGCCCCTGCCCCAGGCTCGGCCAGCCCTCTAGTAGCTAGCAGCCTTTCTCAGGGTCTGACAGGGATCTGTCCAGGAACCCACAGAAAGAACTTGACCAAGCATCTTAAATGCATTTCTGTACATGGGCCCAGAGAGGGAGGTGTGGTTCTCACCTATCTTGTGGTCAGGTGGGAAGGGCCAGTGAAGTTCACAACACAGTCTGAGATCACAGCCACTGATCTTGACCTTGTACCTCACACAAACCTGGCAGTCTCAGGGCCTCACAGGCTGGCAATACAGCTCAGAGTACCACACTTGCCTGCACCTGTATGTGCAACACCTTGGGTTCCACCCTCAACACCACCACAATAAATACAGAATAAATACAAAGGAAAACCTGAGGGGCTGGGGTTGGAGAGATAGCTCAGTAGTTAAGAACACTGGTTGTTCTTGCAGAAGACCCAGGTTCGAATCCCAGCACCCACATGGCAGCTAACAACTCCAATCCCAGGGGATTCCACAGCCTCTTCTGACCTCTGTGGGCACTGCATGACACGGGTGCACTTACCTACATGCAGGCAATACACGCATACACATAATATATAAATAGATAAATAAATAAATAAATAAATAAATAAATAAATAAATAAATAAATAAAAAGAAAACCCGAGGGGCCCATTCAGAGACCAGGTTCAGATTCCAACCTCAACTCTCCCCCAAGAACAGCTGGGTACGGCTTTCCAGCAGACCCCAAACTCAAGAGTGTGCTCCCTCAACAGGAACTGCACCTGCCACTGAGGGTCTCCTGAGCCATGCTGTTAAACGAAGCTGGTCCCAGGTTACCAAGTCACAGAGTGGTCCATGCCGTTGTCCTGGTCCACCCCGCCTATCACGCTGATCTAAGCACTTACATGGAAGCTCAGTATGTCATTCATAAGTTCACCAAGGACCTGAGAGCACTCTTCAGGGAGGACACCATCCCTACACTTTTGGGGACCCGCTTGGCTCAGACTACACATTTTGGGTTCTAGAAAGGTAACATTACAGGTGACATGTATCTTCCCCCAGATGTCTTCATGACATCCGCAACCAAGCCCAGGTGTGACTTTATAGAGATGAGTGACTGAGTCCCAGCAAGCTGGACATGTCAAGATTATAAAAAGTCCTGTACAGCTGCAAGCTCATGGAAGATTCTGTCAACACACAGGTTCACAGCAGGTCAGCGTGCTCTGTCAAATGACAGCTAAACCAAATTACAAGCTGGTGGATGTCCAAATCACAGCTGAAAGCCAAGCCCAGGTGGTGAGTGAAGAGGGCAGGCCCAAAAGCCAGGGCCTGTGGGGTGGGTGGAGCCTGGGGGAACCACAGCTACCTGCAAAGGGCTCAAACTCCGCTGCCAAAGGGGAAGGGCTGGGAAGGGCTGGGCCCAATCATGAGACATGAAGGAAGGACACCTAGGTTCAAAAAGAACCAAATCAGAGCAAGTGTGGATGTAAAGAGGGCAATGAGAAACACAGGCCAACTGGGGAAGGGCAGGGTTGACAGGCAGGCCAATTGTTCAAAAGCACAAAGTCAGAATTTGATGTGAAATCTTCCCATTCAAAAAACATTTTCTGGGGCTGGAGAGATAGCTCAGTGCTTAAAAAACACTGACTGCTCTTGCAGAAGACTCAGGTTCGATTCCCAGCACCCACATGGCAGCCAACAACCATCTATAACTCCAGTTCCAGGGAATCCAATGCCCTCTTCTGACCTCTGCGGGCACTGCACGACACTGGTGCACTTACACATATGCAGGCAATATACACATAAAAAAAGAGGAAAAAAGTATTTTCTGCCAGGTGTGGTGCTGCAAGCACCAGGAGACAGAGGCAGGTGGATCTCTGTGAGATTAAGGCAAGCCTGATCTACATAGCAAGTTCCCAGCCAACTGGGGCTACAGGGAAACCCTGTCTCAAAAAGACCAAAAAAAAAAAAAAATTGTCTTTTACATTTATTTATTTATGCTTGAGTATGGAGGTCAGAGGACAACTTGTAGGAGTCAGTTCTCTCCCACCACTATGTGGGTCCTAGGGATTTAGCTCAGTTAGTCGGGCTTGACAACAAGCACCTTTAGCCACTGAGTCACTTTTTGAGGCCAAATCTCCAGGTTTTAAAAGGCAGGTGTGTTGGCATACACCTGTAATCCCCACACTCAGGAGGAGGGTGCAGGAAGATCAGAAATCCAAGGCCAGCTCAGCTATACAGCAAGTTTGAGGTCAGCTTGGGCTCAATAAGACCCGGTCTAGCTTGGGGGAGGGGGCGCACTTGGAAGGCAGAGGCAGGTGAATCCCTGTGAGTTCAAGGCCAGTCTAGTCTACCTACTGAGTTCCAGGACAGTTGAGGCTATAGGGAGACCCTGTCTCAAAAAAGACAAAAAAAAAAAAAAAAAAAAAAAAAAAAAAAAAGACCCTGTCTCAACGCAGATTCTTGCTATGACTTCTCATGAGACTTTCAGAGTCAAACCATTCATGACCCAAGAAACAAAAGCAAAATCATCCCATTTCCCAATGAATTGGGGCAAACAGGTAACAAAGTGGGGTCCAACTCCAAAAGACACAGGAAGGGGTCAGGCTTGGTGGCAAGCATCCTTACCTGCTAAGCTATCTCGCCAGCCCTGATTTGCTTTTTATCTGGTCTACATGGGCTAGTTGGCTGGTTCAATAATGAATATGAAAAACATCTTGAAAAAAAAAAAACTAAAAGCCCAAAGGGGAGATGGCCTTTAATCCCAGAAGTCATACTAAAAAGCCAAGCACTTCCAGGCATGGTGGCACACACCTTTGATCCCAGAACACAGGAGGCAGAGTCAGGCAAATCTCTGTCAGAGTGAGGCCAGCCTAGTCTATAACTGGAGTCTGTACCACCCTCTTCTGCCCTTTTCAGGCAGTGTATGACATGGGTGCACTTACACACAAGACAGGCAAACACTCATACACATAAAATAAAAATTAAAAAAAAAATTTTTTTTTTTTATCTTTTTGAGACAGGGTCTCGCCCCAGCTGTCCTGGAACTCACTATGTAGACCAGGCTGGCCTTGAACTCACAGAGATCCACCTGCCTCTGCCTCCCAAGTGCTGGGACTACAGGTGTGCGCCACCGCACCTGGCAAGAAGAACTTTTTTAAGTTAGCTCTCTCCCTCCACCTTTAGATGGACTCCCAGGCTTGAACTTAGGTTGTCAGACTTGCCTGTAAACATTTTACCTGATAGGTCATCTTGATAGCCCCAAGGGACTTCTGAGACCCTCCACACCAGTCCTTGACACCTGACACCTGGTAATACTGATGAAAAACAAGATGTCATCTTGTCTAAGCAGCTGTGGCTTCAGGTCTCTGACATAAAGATAAATTGCACTCACCCTCTTCCATCTGCTGAGCTACATACAACATAAAGTAAGGCCAGAGATAGGCAGCCCAGAGCTCCAGCTCTGCAGCCTAGGCAAGTCAACAAACCCCTTTGGCTTGTTCACACCAGTAAAATGGAACTGGAATTCCCAACTTCACAGGGCTTAAAAATTTTTTTGAGACAGTTTCCTAATGACTGGCCTGGAACTCACTATGTAGCACAAGTGAGTGTGCTCAGCCCCTGAGCACACCAAGCTTCACCAGCTTTCTTTTTATCTTTTTTTCAAATTACTATTTAATGTGTATGAATGTATTACCTGCATGTAGGTAGGTGCGCCCATGTTGTACAATGCTCTCAGAGGTCAGAAGAGGGTATGGGATCCCTGGAACAACTGGAGTTAAGGACTGTTGTTAGATGCCATGTGGGTGCTGGAATTTGAACATGGGTCTTCTGCAAGAACAGCCAGTGCTCTTAACCACTGAGCCATCTCTCCAACCCCTTTTTTAAAAAAGTGTATTTATGGCCAGCCAGGTGAGGTGGCGCATGCCTTTAATCCCAGCTCAGGGAGACCCTGTCTCAAAAAGACCCAAAAAAAAAAAAAAAAAAAAAATTTATTAGCCGGCCGTGGTGGCAGATGCCTTTAATCCCAGCACTTGGGAGGCAGAGGCAGGCCGAACTCTGCTAGTTCAAGGCCAGCCTGGTCTACATAGTGAGTTCCAGGACAGCTGGGGCTACAGGGAGACCCTGCTTCAAAAAGACCAAAAAAAAAAAACAAGGCTGTAGGCTCCATTGGCCCACAGGTTTTACACTGTCCTTTCCCTGACTGCCCCAAAGTCAAGCACTTGAGTAGGTGATACAAGCTTATGCACAGCATGGTACACAGTAAGTGCTCAATAAATAATGAAAGCCAAAAGCAACATATAGGCACCAACTGACAGATTATCTTTATGATATTACTAGCTTGCCCACAAAGCAGGCTAAAGGCTACCCAGCATCTCAGAGGGAAGTCATAGGGCCCCCAGTAATGGAATCCTGCTACATAACAAGGTCTGAATTCACAACTTAGTTCAGACTGACCTTGAAGTCCTGACCTTCCGGCATCAGCCTCCTCAATGCTGGTCTGGTTTATGCAGTACTTTGGATGGGACTCAGCCTGCTAGGCAGGCTCTCTACCCACTAAACTACAGCCCCTATCCCAACACAGTCTACAAAATAAAATAAGCCCTTGTCAGAGTGTATGTGGGCTGTTTCTTCCTAGCCAAGGGTTTGGAGAACATGCAGGGTGCTGACCAGACAAAAGGATGACCGGGATCTACAGAGGGGATGGTGCCAGGCTGAGCAACTGTGAGTCGGTTCTGTTCTTCTGGCCAGTCCTGGCTGGGCTTTCCTGAGACATTGCCTCCTTCCAGGGGTGGCAGCCTGCATGCACATGGAGACCATGCCAATGCTTCCTCAAGGCTCTTGAAGCCAACACCAGGGAACACAGCCTGGTTTGGGTAGCTGCCTGCCATATGGGCAATCCTATGGACAAAAGCCAGGGTAACTTCAAATGGCTAGAAGGTTGGGGCAGGTGACTGCTCTGCAGAGGGACTGGGGCCTTCTGCAGCTGTCAGTCTTCCCACTAAAGGGCAAGATGCCAAGGGGGTTGAGGAATTTCTCTCCTACCATAGGGTACCACAAGGAGGTATCCTAGAAAACCAGCTCTTCCTTGTACAAGCCTGATGACATGTCTGGGCTGTAGCTCAGTGGATTGAGTGCTCTCCTGGTATGCAGGAGGCCCTGGGTTCCATCTCCTGCACCACATAAAACAGGCTTGGTGGCTCACACCTAACCCTTGGGAGGTGGAGACAAGAGGATTAGAAGTTCAAGGTCATCTTCAGCTACATAGTGAGTTTGAGGCCAGCCTTGGCTACATGAAACTGTCTCAAAATAGTAACAATAATAAAAATAACATCTATATCTGGGCGGTGGTACATGCCTTTAATGCCGGCAGGGAGGCAGAGGCAGGCAGATCTCTGTGAGTTCAAAGCCAGCCTGATCTACATAGTAAGTTCCAGGCCAGCTAGGGCTACAGGGAGGCCCTGTCTCAAAAAGACCTAAAAAAAACCCCAACTGCAACAACAACAAAAAATCTATAAAAAAGCTGTTGATGGTGTGGGTATGATCTAAATACATTGTATTCATCTGTGAAATTACCAAAAATATGTAATTTTTAAAAAAAGTATCTTTCTACCAGGCTACTTGGTTTCAATCCCAGAATCCCAGCACTCTGGAGCCAGAAGCAGGCAAATCTCTGTGAGAGCCAGGCCAGCCAGATCTACACACAAACTCCAGGCTAGCTGGGGCTATAGGGAGACCCTGTCTCGAAAAAAAAAAAAAAAAAAGGCTCTTTCTCCCACACCTCTCAACCCACTGCAGGTATAGAAAGACTCAAAGCTGTGGGCAATTGTTGCCACGGGCAAGAAAACAAGCAGAGAGAGGCTGGAAGGTTAGCTGAAGGCCTTGTGATTGCCCAGCACCTAGACACTCAGATTCAGTCTGGATCCTTGAAGTACTCCAGAGGCGTCTGGTCTATCTCCCACATGTAAGCCTCTGGACATTTCCTGCTGGTGTCCTGAAAGACCCTCCTAATAGCCTATACACCGATTCAGATCCCAGGGTCTAGATACACAGGTGGCTCAAAGCAACTAGCAGAGTCTTCTGGCTTGGCCAAAGCATCTAGGCCCCAGAAAACCAGGAAGGAAGCTTACTTCAAGCAAAGGCCTGATGCCCCAGTGGCCTGGTTCACCCCAAGGAAACAAGGGAGCTTCCCCTTGATCCACCTAGCTGCCAGCTATACTCTGCTCCTCTCACATAGGTAGGACAGTGGGCCTGCTCTGAGATGAAGGAAACTGAGATTTAAACCCCCACAACACATGTAGTGTGACCCCAGAAAGATATCCTCATTCCTGGAATCTGTGAAGAGTATCATATTTGGAAATAAGGTCTTGGAAATAAGTAAGGACCTCATGGTGACATCATCCACTTTCAGAGTAGGCCCAAGTGTCCTAATAAAAGATGAGGCTAGGCCACTGGGTAAAGGGACTTACAGCCAAGTCTAATGACCTGAGTCTGATCCCTAACCACCTAAGTTCTGTCCCCAGGACCCACATGGTAGAAGGCTAGAACTGACTCCTATAAATTGTCCTCTGACCTCTACAGGCCAGACCTCACACAATTTAAAGGGAACTGAGAGTAATGGTTTGCATCATTAATTCCAACACTTAGGATGCTGAGGCAGGAGGATCAGGAGTTCAAGGCCAGTTTGTGCTAGTCATCAAGTTCAAGACATGCTAGGACTAGATGAGACTCTTTCAAAACAACAAAAAACAGAAACAGGAGACAAGTACACAGAGGCAAAACCATGAGGAAGGAGTGGAGCCTAGAGTTTAGCTACAGAAACTGACAGAGGTGAAGCTTTTGTCCCTCTAAAAGGCAGAGGGAGAGCAGGGCATAGTGACACATGCCTGTAATCCCAGCACTTGGGAGGCTGAGTGTGAGTTCAAGGGCAGCCTGGTCTACACAGTGAGTTCCAGGACAGCTGGGGCTACAGGGCAACCATCTCAAAAAATAAAATTAAATTAACACACTCAGCTTAAACTGCCCACAGAACCCATGCTTAATGGCACCCCAAAGCTAAACAGGGAGATATAAACCTAGACTCCCAGCAGGTAGGAGGCAGAAGTAGGATGATCAGGAATTCAAAGCCAGTTTGGGTCATAAAGCAAGTCCACAGTCAGGCTAGGGAACACGAGACTATGTCTCAAAAATGGGGAAAAATGGGACAAGATGGGTCAGCAGGTAAAAATACTTGCTGCCAAGTCTGACAAGCAGAGTTTGATGCCTGGGATCAACATGGGTGTAAGGTGAGAACCAACTCCTGAAAGTTGTCCTCTCACCTCTATCTGCTCAAAGTTATACAAGCCATGTGGTAGAAGACCTTGAACTTCTGACCTTCCTGCCTCCACCTTCCAAGGGCTAGGATGATAGGTATGTACCACTAAGCCCAGGTTTCCCCCGGCTCCCCCGGAGATGATAACCTTTTTCATTTATTTATTTTTATTTCAGCATTGAGGACTGAATCCAGAGGCACACCCATGATAAGCCCCTGGCCGACTTTTCTTTTTCCTTGAGTCAAGGTCTCATTTTGAAGCCCTAGCTGGCCTAGAGCTCCCTATGTAGACCAGGCTGGCCTCAAACTCACAGAATCCACCAGCTGCTGTCTCCTGAGTGTTGGGGTTAAAAGTGTGCATCACCACACCCAGCTGGTCCACTACCATAATTGTCAACAAAACAAAAACAACCTACAAAGACTCCTGGAATAAGATAAGATGAGAATGGAGGGAGCTGGGTGTAGGATCTGATTATTTGGGAACTAATAATTCCATAAAATTCTAGAAATAAAAAAACCTTTCTAAAATGTTTTCATAAGGCCAGGCATGGTGGTGCCTTCCCAGCTTTGGGGAGGCAGAATCAGGAGGATCTCTGTGAGACTGAAGCCAGCCTGATCTACATAGCAAGTTCCAGGCCATCTGGGACTACAAGGAGACCCTGTCTCAAAAAATATATAAATAAAATAAAATAAAATGTTTTCTTAAAGTTCATTTAAACAAATAACCCAACCCTCCCAGAACTTTCTGTTAGTGGCTGTTTGAGGCAAGGTTTGGCTATTTCGACCAGGCTGGCCTCAAACTTTTAATCCTTCTGCTTCAGCCTACCAAGTGCTGGGTCCAGAGCACTTTAGAGGGTAAGCCTAGCCTGCCAAATGAATGGGCTTGCTCAGGAATCTGGGGACCCACCCAAGCTTGATTTCTTAATCCGTCCTAAATTCACCTGTGAGATCTCTTCACATGGTCCTAGGAGACCCCAGTTCTGCCAGACACACTCCTTTCTTTCCCTGGGTTTTTCAAAGTCAAGGCAAAGGGAAGAGAACTCGGTGTGAACATCCCGGCCCACGCTATGCCGTCTCCCAACAACTCATTTCCAAGCTTCGGACAAAAATTCCCACAATCAAAAAGCAATCTGGGCCTCTTTGGATACTCCTTAGAGTAGGAGACAAAGCCTAGTGAAAGAGAATTGCAAAATGCCACTGAGAAATCGCCAGAAAGAAGAAAGAGTAACAAAAAAAAGGTGGGACTACAAAGACTGCGGTGGGGGTGGGGGTGCGCCGGGAAAACAAGGTGCTGGGGTTTTTTTCCTTATCCCCACCTAAAAGAAATGTCAGTTTTTCAGAGCAGCTTCAGATAATGTCACCAGCTTCTCACATCCTCAAACAAGACAGGAGGGCGGCGCGTGGCCAGCGAGGGAGGTGGCAGTGTTACCTCTTGACTTGTAAAGCCGGCCATCAGCAAGGCCGCCTTCCCTCGTCCACGTTTCTATGAGGGGTTGTGGGGGCGATCTACCCCTCTCCCTGGTGGGCTGTGCCCTCCTTTCTAGAAGTTTACCAATCTTAGTGCGGGGGGATCCCGAACCCTAAATCCTCCTCCATAAGGGCGGCACCCGGTGCTCCGGGGTGCTCCACGCTGGGATCCACTTTGCAACAGTCCATGTGTGCTGTGCGTATGGAGGCGGGTGTTCTCTGAGATAAGCACCCCCAGAATCGCCCTCTCCCGGATTCTCCTTACATCCCCCTTGTATGCTCCGAGGCCCCCAGCTTCCTGCCACGCGCCCCCTTTTTCCAAATCTCACGCCCCTCACTCGGCTTTCCCACTTGCCCCTCCTTGTTCCCGGTCGGCTGCCACGCGCACACCCGTCCTCTCTGCCATCTCGATCGCGGGGTGCGGGGTCCCCTTCCCCCTTCTTCGCGCCCCGCAAGGTCGGCCTCGTACGCCGCCCTCCCACCCTGGCAGTCCCCGCCACTCACGGCTGTACAGGGCGATGCCCGCTGCGTCCGGCCCGGCGCGCACTTCAAGGCGCAGCGCTTGCTGCTCCGCGTGCCGCTGGATCTCGCCGTTCGCGTCGCCGATCGTGAGAAGGCGGGCTCCAGGGAACACCGACACGGTCGCACAGGGCCCCGCGTTGCCCGGGCCCG
>NW_008338997.1:0-14325 GCF_000622305.1 Nannospalax galili | reverse complement strand
GCCGAGGCCGAGGCCGAGGGCGGCAGCGCGCCGCCTGCCGGCCACGCGACGCTCACCGCAGCCGCCACGGGCCGGCCCGGTGGCGCAGCGCCCCCTGCTGGCACCTGAGGAAACCTAGACAGAGCGCCGAATCCCACCCCGCGAGAAAGGTCGCCGCTTTGTGAGGTGGCTTCGCCGCCCTAGGGCCGCTGGTGCGTCACGGGGCGGTGCTACGGCGCCAGGGCACGCCCCCAGCCTAGCTAGGCACCGTCCCCGGTCCGGTGTCGCTCGAACAGCCAGGCTTTGTACCTCAGCGAGGCATTTCTGGGAGGGCAGGAACGGAGCGTTGGTCATGAGGTGGTGCACAGGCTCTAGGACACGCCCCGGAAGGGCTAGGCTCCGCCCCCGAGCCGCTGTGGCGCGACTGACCGCGCTTTCCACCGTGAGGCAGATCGGTGAGGACGGGAACGGAGCGAGGTTCAGAGGGCGGTGCTCGAGCGCGAGGATACGCCCCAGGAGTGCTGGCCCCGTCCCAGGCCGGCGTTATGTGCCGGGCGGGTCTTTGTACTATAGTGGAGTGGCAGCGAGGGCAAGGAAGGAAGGTGCGTCAGTGGGTACGGACACGCCCCGTGGAGGACTGGCATGCCCTCGGGCACGCGTGCAAAGAACGGCCTCTCCCCCACTGGCGAAGGAGTGGAGTGGTTTACAGGCTGGACGGTTCTGCCACGCCCCTGAGTCCAGACTCCGCCTCAGGCGGGGCCCGATTCCAACGAGACCCGCCCCATGCCCCTGGACTCTGTCACCGGTCCGGGAGGCAGTGGTGGGCGTGATCTGTCTTACGGACCGCCCCTCGCCGTGGCCCCGCCCTGTGCTCCATTACTATGAAAGCACGTTGCGCTCTGCCCCAGGCCTCAGCATTCCCTCAACTTTTACTGTCTTCTTCCTCCTCGGAAATTCTTTGGTCCCTCCCTCCATGGCTCCTCTTTTCCCAGTAAACTTTCTGCCACTAGGCAGGTAGCCACGGGGTTCTAGGGCTAGTGTCCATCACTTTTGGTGGACTCACGGACACTTCCCAACTTAAACCTACCATCTTGGACCTTTGATTCACTCACTGTCCTCAGCACTTACGGTGTCCACAATGCAAGGGGCCTTAACACCACACCGTGTACCCTCTTGTTTCTCACACAGCACCTTGACTGCAATTCAAGGATACAGCACCACTAACATTGCCAGTTCAGAACCCTCTATCCATGCAATACATGAGCCCCAGAGTTTACCGGTTTAAAGATTGCCTACCTGGAGGATAGCCTTGGAATCCTGTACTGACAAAAGCCAGTAGGCAGCCAGATGTAGTGGGCAAACCTCTAATCCCAGCACAAAAGCAGAGGCAAGAGGATGGTGTCTCAGAACCAGCCTTAGCTAAAAACTGAAACTTATTTATTATTTATATTTATTTATTTAATGTGTATGAGTATTCTGCCTGTATAAGAGCACCACAAGTGTGCAATGCCCTCAGCGGCTAGAAGAGGGTGTCAGATACCCTGGAACTAGAGTTATGGATGGAGTTAGCTGCCATGTGGGCCAGGGAACCCAATCTGAGTTTTCTGCAAGAGCAGCCAGTGCTCTTAATCCAGTCCTGAAAGAATCACTTGCAGCCACAAAGCAGAGGAAAAGGGGTAGAGTTCAGTGTAGACCAAGTATGCCCAGCTTGGTGATTAGATGTTGAGTCTGTCATTTTCCCTGGTGGTCTTGCCAAGCTCCTACTTCCTGTCCAGCCTCCAGGTCACCACTGACCTTTTTCTCCATCCGTGAGGAAGGAATCCCCTTCCTCTGGCCTGATCCCTGAGAAAGCCACAGCTAGACTTTTCCCCACCCCCTCCCATCTCCAGCTCCAGCATCCCAGGGCAGGTAGGGGGTGCTGGGGAGCTGGATAGAAGTGGGTCCTCATTCCTCAGTTTCACTGACAAGGTCGGAAAGTGCTGAACTCAGGTAGCTCCTGAGAAGAGGACCTGGAGGTTGGCCTCTTTCGGGGCCCAGAGTTGCAGGAAGGAGTATCCAGGGTGACTGTTGGGTCTTCTTCCTGAGTCATTTTCTATGTCCACATAGTGGAGAGAGAGAAAAAAAAAGAAAGAAAACTGGGTGATTTGGGGTTTAAGAATGTAAGGTTTGAGCTGGTTAATCCCAGCACTTAGGAGGCTGAGGTAGGTGGATCTCTGTGAGTTCAAAGCCAGCCTGGTCTATTCGTGACTTCCAGGCCAGTTGGGGCTACAGGGAAACTCTGTCTCAAAAAGACAAAAAAAAAAAAAAAAAAAAAAAAATGTAGGGCTTGAGCCTGGCCTGGTGGCACATGCCTTTAATTCCATGGGTGCACTTCTACACATGTAAGCAAAACACTCATATACATAAAAGATAAAAATAATGGGGGCTGGAGAGATGGCTCAGTGGTTAAGAACACTATTTGTTCTTGCAGAAGACCTGGGTTCGAATCCCAGCACCCATATAGCAGCTAATAACTGTCCATAACTCCAGTCCCAGGGGATCCGACAGCCTCTTCTGACTTCCGTGGACATTACACAACACAGGTGCACTTACCTACATGCATACACATAAAAAATGAATAAAATATAAAAAATTAAAACAATGAATAAAATAGTTTTTAAAAAAAGAACGTAGATAAGCCGGGCATGGTGGCACACACCTTTAATCCCAGCACTCAGGAGGCAGAAAAAGTACGGAAAAAAAAAAAACAAAAAACGTAGAAGGCCTTGAGAGATGGCTCAGCATCTCTCAAACTGTTCTTGCAGAAGATTCAGGTTTGAATCCCAGCACCTACATGGCAGCTAACAACTGTCAGAAACTCCAGTTCCACGGGATCTGACAGCCTCTTCTGTCCTCTGGTCATTGCACGTCACTGGTATACTTACATACATGCAGGCAATGTACACATACACATAAAATAAAAAAAAATACACATATATATTTGCTTTTTGGTCTTTTTGAGACAGGGTCTCCCTGTAGACCCAGCTGTCCTGGAACTCACTATGTAGACCAGGCTGGCCTTGAAGTCACAGAGATCTGCCCATCTCTGCTTCCCAAATGCTGGGATTAAAGGCATGTGCAACCACGCTTGGCTGAAAAATAAATATTTTTTTAAATATTAACAAAAATGAATATACATTTTTTTAAAAAGAACATAGAGGTTGCTGAAATGGTGACACATCCCTTTAATTCCATCACCCAAGAGGCACAGCTAGATGGTTTTCTGTGAGATTGAGGCCAGCCTGGTCTACATAGGGAGTTCTAGGCCAGACCTGGCCTCAATAAAAAAATTAAGAAATGGCCTGGTGGCCCATGCCTTTAATCCCAGTACTCAGGAGGCAGAGGCAGGAGAATCTTTGTGGGCTCCAGGCCAGCCTGGTCTATGTAGCTAGTTCTAAGCCAGAAAGAGCCACACAGTGACACCATGTCTCAAAAAAATTAATAAAATAAAAAAGAAGAAAGAACATATTTGACCTCTTCCCTGGTAGGGCATTGCAAGCTGTCACATATCAGGCCCTCAGGAGGTAGCAGTAAAACTCTGGCACCTGGCAGTTACTTTATAGTCATTTTAACCAACATCAAAGGTTTCAAAAAGAAACTAAGATTGAGGCTTGGGGTTATAGTACAAAGGGAGATCACTTGTCTAGGCTGCAAAACCTTTTGTTCAATTCTTAGAACCAAATGGAAAGAAAAGTAAAACTAAAACTTAAAGCAGTAACTGAGATATTTGTACACCCATGTTTCCAGCATCAGTGTTTGAAGGCAGAATCTGGGAACAACCTGTCAATCAACAAACCATGGGTAAACAAAATGTGGTGTATCCAGGCACTGGACTAGCACTCAGCCTTGAAAATGAAGGAAACTAGGACACAAGTTACAACACAGGGTGAATCTGAGGACACGATGCTCAATGCTAAGTGGAATCAGCCAGTCACAAAAGGAGAAATATTGTGTGACACACATGAGAATATGTAAATCACAAAGAGCAGGAAGATTTCCCTACTAGGGAGCATGGGGATGGGGATGGTAATTTGTTTATTTGAGACAGTGTCTCCTGCAGCTGGGGTGGGGTGGGATGGAGGGCTACATATTGAAACTTTGTAGCAAGCAAACTAAAACAGACCAAAGATAATGCTTGCCTAGCTCATAAGAAGCTTTGGGTTCTATCCCCATACCACATTTACCAGGTGTGGTGGCACCACCTGTAATCCCAGCACTGGGGAGGTAGAGTCTGGAAGATCAGGTGTTCAAGGTCGTCCTCTGCAACATGGTGAGTTTGAGGCCATCCTAGGCTACATGAAACCCAGTTGTTGTTGTTTTTTAAAGCCTTAGAATCTGGATGCTTAGGACCTGGCCTGGTACTCACTATGTAGCCCAGGTTGGCCTCAAACCTGCAGCCACTCATTTGCTTTAGCCTCCCAAGCACTGGGCTAACATGCACATGCCACCATACCTGTGGACAGGGACCAGCAGTTGACCTGGCCTGGTTGCTGACTTTTTTCTTTCTCTGTTTCAGACATGTCCTTTGATAACTGTCATCTCCACAGTGAGTAGCCCTTTTTCTTTGTCCTTGAGGACCTTCCTAGTCTCAGGGAAATGAGAGGTGCTTTTTTGGGTTGTTGTTTTTGTTTTTGTTTCTGGGTTTGTCTGGGTTTGGCTAAATGCGGAATCTCTAGGAGGTATAAAAGGCTAGTACCAAGCCAGGTGTGGTGGTGCACGCCTTTAATCCCAGCGCTTGGGAGGCAGGGGCAGGCAGATTTCTGTGAGTCCAATACCAGCCTGTCTCAAAAAGAACAAAAAAAAAAAAAAAAAAAAAAAAAAAGGCTAGAAAGGCTAGTACCAAATCTCTTTCCCCCACTTCCCTCCCTCCCTTCTTTTCTGTTTTGTATGTGGCTAGGGAGAGGGGGTGGAACCCAGTAATTCACACATGCTAGGCAATCAATCACTGTACCAATTGAGCCACATCCTGTTTCTGTTTTCTTTTCATTCTAAAATTTTATTTATTTTCATTTTATGTGTATGAGTGTTTTGCCTGCATGTCTGTAAGTGCACCACCACGTCATGTGCGTGCAATGCCTGAGGAGGCCAGAAGATGGCATTGGATCCCCTGGAACTGGAATTACAGTTGTTGACAGAATGTGAAGAGCCTTAAGCCTAATTCAGAAAACAATATAACCATAAATCCCTTAAAAGTGGCCAATTGGCCATACATATTGGCAGGCTGGCTTTGCTCAAGCTTTATCAACAGGTCTGGACTGAGGGAGACTGTTTATGGAGCCAGCCTGTCTCTTTTAGTGCCCTAAAATAGCTCACCTGCCTGAGAAAATAATCTTGGGAGAGAGACCCTCAAGGACAGCAGACCCTGGCACAGAGTTCGCTTGTAGCCATGTGCAACAGAGTTCCTCTATAAGTCCAAACTGCCCCTCCCTCGGATGCAGTTGCCTTCCTCTCTCAGGAAGGGTTTCTATCCTCTGCTGTGTCCTCTAAATAAAAGGACACATCCCTTGGCTGTTGCAGGTTCTGCCTCTGGTTCTTATTCCTTAACTTTAAACTTCATTCCTAGCCGGGCATGGTGGCTCATGCATCCCAGCACTCGGGAGGCAGAGGCAGGCAGATCTCTGTGAGTTCCAGGCCAATCTGGTCTACATAGTGAGTTCTAGGCCAGCTGGGGCTGCGGAAAGACCCTATCTCAAAAAGACATTCCCTTTCTGTCTTCCTAAATCTAACAGTTGTTAGCTGCCATGTAGATACCAGGAACCAAAACAGGATTGTCTACAAGAGCAGCCAGTACTCTTAACCACCGATGATGATCCAGCTATCCAGCCCTGCTTCTGTTTTTAAGACAGGGACTTGGTCTGGCAAAATGGCTTATCAGGTAAAGGTACTTACTGCCAAACCTCAGGACCTGAGATGGATTCCCCAGAGCCTACCTAGTAGAAAGAAAGAACCCACTCTAGCAATTTGTCCTCTGGCTTCCACATGTACAGTGGCATGCACACATAACAAATAAATAAATAAATAAATAAATAAATAAATAAATAAATAAATAAATAGTCTCACACCTTTAATCCAATCTTCCTGCCTCCACCTGCCAAGTACTGGGGTTACAGGTGTGGCTAACTAACTTAAACCCAGGCCTTTCTTTCTTTTTCTTTCTTTCTTTCTTTCTTTCTTTCCTTCTTTCTTTCTTTTCCTTCTTTCTTTTTTTCTTTCTTTTTCTTTTTCCTTTCATTTTTGTTGTTTGTTTTGTTTTTTGTGGGGTTTGTTTTGTTTTGTTTTTTGTCTTTTTGAGATAGGGTCTCCCTGTAGCCCCAACTGGCCTAGAACTCACTTTGTAGACAGGATGGCCTTGAACTCACAGAGATCTGTCTACCTCTGCCTCAAGAGTGCTGGGATTACAGGAGTGCACCACCACACCCAGCTCTTGTTTTGTTTTTTGAGACAGAATCTCCCTGTAGCTCCAGCTGGCCTAGAACTCCCTATATAGACCCCGCTGACCTCCATCTCACAAAAATCCACCAGCCTCTGCCTCCTGAACACTGGGATTAAAGGCATGTGCCACAATGACAGTCCTAAAATGAACCTTTCTTTTGACCAAGAGGGGACCAGAGCATAGAAAATTGTCACAATACTCCTTGAAGAACCACAAAGAGGCTCATAGCCAGTTCACACCAAATCTTCCCACCATCTTCAGTAGTTGGCACTACTGAGCCCAAAGCCAGGACTGACTCTGCCATGAGGTACCCACACAGTGACAGCATCGCCTCTTAATTCCCTGGGATTTTCAGAGGCAAGTCCTAGTTCTAGAATTTCAGGCTTCTTCCTGGGCCCCAAAGCTCAGTGTCCCAGATGAAAGTCCAGAGATGCAGAAACAGAAACAAAGACAAAAACACCCTCATTTCCCCGAGGCTAGGAAGGTCATCAGGACATAGGGACAAGGAAAAAGAGGTACTCACTGTGGAGATGACAAACAGAGAGTTATCAAAGGACATATCTAAAACAGAGAAAGAAAAAGGTCAGCAGCTGCCCAGTCACAGCCCCAGGGCCAAAGGTCAATCCTGAGGAAGGGGTTCAGGTCCATCTCCCAACATCTTCTACCCCTTCTCAAATATTCTACAGGGTGAGTTGTGAACATCTAAAGGTAAGGGGTTTCACTGTGTAGAATGAGGGCTTGGGACTGGCAAGATGGCTCAGCAGGTAAAGGTGCTTACAGCCTGATGACTTGAGTTTGATACACCAGGACCCATGTGGGAGAGAAGAGATTCCTGCAAGTTGTCTTCTGACCTCCACATGTATGCCATAGTTTCTCTCTTTCTCTCTCTCTCTCTCTCTCTCTCTCTCTCTCTCTCTCTCTCTCCCCCCTCAATTTAATATAATATAAATATTTTTTAAAATTTCCTGATGTGGTAGCACACACCTTTGATTCCAGTACTCAAGAGACAGAGGCAGGCAGATCTCTGTGAAATGGAGGCCAACCTGGTTTACATAGCAAGTTCTAGGCAAGCTGGGGCTATAGGGAGACACTGTCTCAAAAAAAGGTGGGGGTGGTCTGAAGAGCTGGCTCAGTGGTTAAAAGCACCGCTGCTCTTGCAGAGGACCTGGGTTTGGTTCCCAGCACCCACATGACAGCTAACAATCATCTATAACTCCAGTTCTAGGGCTCCAACACCCTCTTCTGGTGGATCTTTGTGAGTTCGAGGCCAGCCTGGTCTACACAGCAAATTCCAGGTCAGTAGGGACTACAGGAAGACCCTATTTCAAAATGGCCAAAAAAAAAAGAATCTTTTAAAAACATTTTAAGATAAAAAAATAAAAAATACACCAGGCATGGTGGGGCAGGTCTTTAATCCCAGCACTCAGGAGGCAAAGGCAGGTGGATCTCTGTAAGTTCAAGGCCAGCCTGGTCTACCTAGTGAGTTCCAGGACAAATGGGACTACGGGGAGACCCTGTCTCAAAAAGACAAAAAAAATTAAAAAACACAAAAGGCTCGGCTGGGAGTGGTGGCGCATGCCTTTGATCCCAGCACTTGGGAGGCAGAGGCAGGCAGATCTTTGTGAGTTCGAGGCCAGCCTGGTCTGCATAGTGAGTTCCAGGACGGCTGGGGCTACCGGGAGACTCTGTCTCAAAAATACAAAAAAAAAAAAAGCTAACTCTCTCCTTGAAGCACCAATCATCTGCCTGCTGTCTGGATTCTCAACTCAGTTGCTGGATCACCCCTTTTTAAAAACCCAACCCCTTGCATGACACAGGTGCACTTACCTACATGCTGGCAATACAAGCATACACACATAATGAAAAAAACAAAAACCCAACCTTGCTGATCATGGTGCCGCACACCTTTAATCCCAGCCTTCCAGAGGCAGGCAGATTTCTGTGAGTTTGAGGCCAGCCTGGTCTACATACCAAGTTCCAGGCCTGCTGGGCCTTCAGGGAGATTATGTCTCAAAAAAAAAAAAAAAAAAAAAAAAAGAAGGAGGAAGAGGAGGAGGAGGAAGAAGGAGGAGAAAAGAAAACCTGGATTCAGTTTCCATGTAGGTCCTAGGGATTGAACTCAGGTTGCCCTTGGCTGCAAGCCCCTTTACCCATCCAATGCTGTCTTCTGCATGACAAGGGGGAACTTTCATACATGCAGGCAATATATGCTCATACACATAAAAATAGTAAAATATTTTTAAAAAATATTTATTTTTATGCAGATGTGTGTTTTGTCTGCATGTATGTAAGTACACCATGGTGTGTGCAGTATCCACATAGGCCGGAAGAGACTGTCAGATCCCCTGGAACTAGAGTTACAGACAGTTAGCTGACGTGTGGGTGCTGGGAACTGAACCTGGATCCTCTGCAACAGCAACAATCTCCATTAACCACTGAGTCAGTTTCTCTTTTTACTTTTTATTTTAAAATATTTATTTTTATGTGTATGAGTGTATTGGCTGCATGTATGTAAGTGAACTCATGTAATGCCCACAGAGGTGCAGAAGGTCAGAAAAGAGTGTCAGATCCCCTAAAACTGGAGTGATAGACAGTTGTTAGCTTCCATGTGGGGGCTTGGAATCCAATCCAGATCCTCTGCAAGAGCAGTCAGTGCTCTTAACTGCTGAACCAACTCTACAGCCCCTTTACTTTTTATTTTGAGATAGGATCTTATTAAGTTCTCCAGGAAGGCCTCAAAACTGCAATCCTCTTGCCTCAGCCTCCAGAGTATGAGATGATGGGCCTATGCCACCAGGCTAAGCTACAAATGAACATTACACAAATTCAAAGGGGGCCAGTGAAATGGCTCAGTGGGTAAAGGGCCTTGCAGCCAAGCTTGGCACCTGAGTTCAATCTCTAGGACCTACATGGTGAAAGAAGACTAACTCCTGCAAGTTGTCCTCTGCCCTCCATATGTGCACTATGGAACAAGCACTATCACACACAGACAAATCATACACAGTCAAATACACAAATATCTACTGACTGCTTGAGTGTGTTAATAGTGCAGGCTGCATGTAAGGAGTAAACACAGAGCATGTCATAGAGAATCAAGGAAGGCTTCCTGGATGAAGTGACCTTTGCATTGAAACTGGAGGGAGAGTGTTTTAGGTAGTGAGCAGAACTAGTGTGGATGCTGGGGACCAAGAAAGAAAGTGGAACCCAGCAGAAAGAGCAGGGAGAGTGTTTGGACCCCCAGAAGCAATAGGAAGCCACAGATGATAGCCAAGTAGCATAGAATGTTGAAGTGGGGTTCACGAGGGACTCAACACACCTGTGTGGGTGAAATTGATCTGGGCCCAGCAGGACTCTTGCTCTCTGCAAAGGGATTCAGAAGAAAGTATGGCTCATGAAATAGGACACTTGTAGAACATTCTGCCCAATCCCCCTAACCAGACCCAGCATGGCTTGTGCTCCTCACCCATGAATCCTTTCACCTAGTGAATACCCACACCCAGAAAGTACCAATACCGTCATTCCCAGAGTTATCACACTGGGTGGCAATTCCACTGGCTACGAGGAGCCAGGACCACCTCTAACACAGGACAACCCCAGGGATGAGGACCTGAGGGAAGCCATGGTGGATAGCTAGAGTGCTGGGATAATTTTGTGGCAGCTGGCAGTGAGGAAGGTGAGGGTTGAGGAGACTGAACTTCCTGTTCCCTAGGGCCTCAGTATTCACTTCACAACCAGAGAATGGATTTCTTTTTTCTTTCTTTCTTTCTTTTTCGTCTTTTTGAGACAGGGTCTTCCTGTAGCACCAGCTGTCCTGGAACTCACTATGTAAACCAGGCTGGCCTCGAACTCAAAGAGATCCGCCTGCCAAAGGCTGGGATTAAAGGCGTGCGCCACCACACCCGGCTTGGATTTCTTTATTGTTCCTGATACAGAGAATACTGACTTTAGAGTCCTGGTACACGCAGGCACTCAAAAAATGACACCTGTTTCATGCATTGATTAGTCCTGGCACTAGAGGGCGCCATGTAGGGATGAGGAGTCCACCCAGCTAGGGAATGTTTGGAAGGATCAGCAGGGAGGGTCTTACCTCTGTTTCTGTAAGTTTTTTACTTTAACTGAAAAAAAGATAAACAGGTGTTGGTTAGATTTGGGGGAGAGGGGTTTGTAGTGTAGTAGCATCATTCTGGGCTTTTTTTTCTATTTTTTATTTATTTATTTATTTATTTATTTATTTATTTATTTATTTATTATGAGACAGGGTCTTCCTGTGACCACACCTAGAACTCACAATGTAGACCAGGCTAGCCTCAAGCTCACAGAGCTCTGCCTGCCTCTCCCTCTGGGGTGCTGGGATTACAGGAGTGTGCTACTATGTTTTTTCCTTACTTTCTTTTAAAAATATTTATTTATGCCATTGTGGTGGCACACGCCTTTAATCCCAGCCCTTGGGAGGCAGAGCAGGCAGCTATCTGTGAGTTCAAGACTAGCCTGGTCTACATAGCGAGTTCCAGGCCAGCTGGGCTATAGGGAGACCCTGTCTCAAAAAAGACCAAAAACAAAACAAAACAAACATATTTATGGGGGCTGGAGAGATGGATCAGCGGTGAAGACCCAGGTTAGAATCCCAGCACCCACACGGTAGCTAACAACTGTCCATAACTCCAGTCCTGAGGAATCCGACAGCCACTTCTGTCCTCCGTGGGCATTGCATGACACTGGTACACTTACCTACATGCAGGCAATACACTCATACACATAAAATAAAAATAATAAAATTTTTAAAATTTAAATAAAAAGAATAAATAAAATATTAAAAATAAATAAATATTTAAATTTAAATAAAAAGAATAAATAAAATATTAAAAATAAACAAATATTTAAATTTTATTATTTTTATTTTATGTGTATGAGTGTATTGCCTGCATGTATGTGAGTGCACCCATGTTGTGCAATGCTGCAGAGGTCAGAACACGGCTTTGGATTCCCCTGGAACTGGAGTTAAGGACGGTTCATAGTCACCATGTGGGTGCTGGGAATCGAACCCAGGTCGTCTTCAAGAGCAATTAGTGCTCTTAACCACTGAGCCATTTCTCCAGCCCCTATTTTTATTTTATGTGTATGCATGTATTGCCTGCATGTAGATAAGTGCACCCATGTGGTACAATGCCCTCAGAGGTCAGAAGAGGCCATCGGATCCCCCCGGACTGGAGTTAGGGACAGTTGTTAGCTGCCATGTGGGTGCTGGGATTTGAACCAGGGTCTTCTGCAAGATCAACCAGTGTTCTTAACCACTGAGCCATCTCTCCGGCCCCCATTTATTTGTTTGTTTGTTTGTTTGTTTGTTTATTATTTGTGCAGCTGTGTCATGCAGAGCCTGCAAGAGGTCAGAAGAGGGCATCAGATCCCCTGAAGCTGGAGTTACAGATGGTAGTGAGTCACCTGATGTGGGTGCCAGTACTCTTAACCACTGAGCTAGCTTTCCAGCCTCCTCATAGTGTTTTGTTTGGTTTTGTTTTTGTCTTTCTGAGACAGGATCTTCCAGTAGCTACAGCTGGGCTGGAACTTGCTATGCAGACCAGGCAAGTCTATCCCACAGAGATTCTCCTGCCTCTGCCTCCTCAGTTCTAGTATTACTGACATGTACAATCATATTATATTATATTTATATTACATATATTGATTGATTGATTGATTGATTGATTGACTCTGTGTATGGGTGATGTGCCATAGCACAAGAGGACAACTTGCAGGAGTTATTTCCTTCCTTCCTGTGAGCCCCAGGGAACAAACTCAGATCATCAGGTTTGGCAGTAAGAATCCTCACTGAGCCATATCACCAGCCCTGTTTTATTTTTGTACATGCCTTATGAGTAACAGAGTGATACAAATTTCAACTAGGGGCTGGAAAGATGTCTCAGTGGTTAAGAGCACTGACTGTTCTTGCAGAGGACATGGGTTCAGTTCCCAGCACCCACATGGCAACTAACATCCGCCCATAACTCCAGTTCTGGGGGATCTGACACCCTCTTCTGGCCTACAGACATGCAGACAAAATGCTCATACAAATAAAAAAGAAAGAAAGAAAGAAAGAAAGAAAGAAAGAAAGAAAGAAAGAAAGAAAGAAAGAAAAGAAAAGAAATAAAAAGCCCCATAAAATAAAACACTTCAAGCAATTGGATGTGGTGGCTCACTCCTGTAATCCCAGCAACCAGAGCCAGAGGCAAGAGTATCATCAAAATCCAAGGCCAGCTTTGTCTATATCACAATTCTATTTTTTTGTTGTTGTTGGTCTTTTTGAGACAGGGTCTTCCTGTAGCCCCAGCTAGCCTGGAACTCACAGAGATCCACCTGCCTCTGCTGGGATTAAAAGCATGTGCCACCATGCCCGGCATATATTGCAGTTCTAAACAAATCTGGGCTACATAGTGAAACTTTGTCTCTGCAAAATCAAAATCAACCAAACAGAATCTTCAAACATTATAAAAACACATAAAATTGTTTTCCTTAAAAAACATAAAATCGGGGCTGGAGAGATGGCTCAGTGGTTAAGAACACTGGTTGTTCTCACAGAAAACCCAGGTTCGAATCCCAGCACCCACATAGCAGCTAACAACTCCAGTCCCAGGGGATCTGACAGCATCTTCTGACCTCTGAGGGCATTGCACCACATAGGTGCACTTACCTACATGCAGGCAATACACGCATACACATAAAATAAAAATAAAATAAAATAAAAACTAAAATTTTTTTCCTTAAAAAATGAGTCAGCCGGGCGTGGTGGCACATGCCTTTAATCGCAGCACTTGGGAGGCAGAAGCAGATGGATCTCTGTGAGTTCAAGGCCAGCCTGGTCTACGTAGTGAGTTCCAGGCCAGCTGTTGCTATAGGGAGACCCTGTCTCAAAAAGTCCGAAAAAAAAAAAAAACCCAAATGTGAATGTACTTCTGTTTACAAGACAGGGTCTCATGTAGCCCAAGCTGGCATGGAACTGACTTTGTAACTTAGGCTCACCTCCTGCCTCCAGCCGGAGTGCTGGGATGATAGGCATGCACACAGTGCCTTTTATACCTGGGACTTGAGCCTTGTGGATTCTGGTACCCAAAGAGGACCCCCATATGTCCACTTCCCCTTCCTCCACCCATCGTGTCAGTTCTATTGAGTTGTCTCCCTGCTCACTTATGGAAGAACTCTCCAAAATGGGGCTGGAGAGATGGCTCAGCAGTTAAGAGCACTGGCTACTCTTCCAGAGGACCTGGGTTCTGATCCTAGCACCTACATGGTGGCTAACAACCACCTCCTCAGGCATTGCATACATGCAACACAGGTGCAGTTACATGCATGCAGGCAAAGCACTCATACACATAAAATATAAACACACTTTTAAAAACTTAAAAAAGAACTTCCCATACTGTCTGTGCTCCTGAAAAAAAAATCCATGGGATAAAACAGTTGTGTTGTCCACATGTAACCTGAGCACTTGGGGAGGTGAAGCAGAAGGATTTTGAGTTCCAGCTTCTTTTCCCCATCACCAAAAAGAAAAAGCAAAAAAAAGAAAATTCCAAGCATAATAGTCATGTCTGTAATTCCAGCATTCTGAGAGTAAAGGCAGAGGATTGAGCGCTCAAGGTTGTCAGGCCTGATGGCACATGACTTTAATCCCAGCACTCAGGAGGCAGAGGCAAGGGACGGATCTCTGTCAGAATGAGGACAGCCTGGTCTGCAAAGCGAGTTCCAGGACAGCCAGGGTTACACAGATCCTGTCTTAATTTTTAAAAATTGAAAAAGGAGAAAAGGACAGAGAAGACAGTGTGTGTGTAAGTGAGAACAGAGGACAGAAGGACAGAGACGGTGTGTGTGTAAGTGAGTACAGAGGA
>NW_008338996.1:10295628-10297911 GCF_000622305.1 Nannospalax galili | reverse complement strand
CCTAATTGGTTTCTGGCTGTGTGGGGACACACTTGATAAGGCCCAGTTCCAAGAGTGCCATGAAATTCGGGGTAGTCCCTTATCCCTCCTCGTTTCCTTTCTCACCAAGTCCCAGACTTGCCTGGAACTACATCGGATGTTTCTAAACTACCTCCGGCAAATACGCCCAAAGTCTAGATCCTGGTTACCAACTCAGCTGATAGGCTCACCGACACACAGATCGGGACCTTCCCCATTCCTGGACCATCCTGAGGAGTCGGCAGGGTCTGACTACAGCCTCCACCTTCCCCATTTTTTCTCCCCTCCCCCCAAGCCAACATCACAGAAAATCACTTAAAAACTCTACCTGGTGTCTTCAGGGAGGCCTCGGAGTTCCTGTTGGGGCTTTTCTCCCTTTCATACGGATGTCTGTCTGCACCCTTCTTTGCCAGGGATAGGTTTCCTTTGGGGCAGGAGGGATCTATCCTCTCTGACTTTTCGTTTCGAGGCTTCCGCACAACTCTGGCTCCTTCCTTTCCATCCATGGCACCTGCCTCCATGCACAACCACCACTGCCACCTCAGTCTCACTCTGGCTGCCTGAGGAGTGAGTGCAGTGCTCAGCAAGCTGACCAGGAGCTGCCTGAGTCTTATAAGGCTCCAGGCCCCGCCTCTGGTTTGTTTTAAGGGATTAGCCACGCCCACTTACCGGCCCCGCCCTGGCGGAAGCATCTTGATTCAATCCTGGGTGGTTCATGCTGTGGTTCATGTCTTGATCTGTACCACTCTTTCTTTGTAAATGTAGTAGCGTTTCCACACGCGCCCCAGGTTGAAGAACACTGGATAAATTTATTCCCTGCTGTGTGTTAATTTTACAGGAAAGAAAATATTGTGTTGTATGTTTAGGTTTTTTATCTATTTACTGAAGAATTTGTAGTTTGTGGGAGGGGTGTGCGTGCGTGCGTGTGTGCGTGCTTGCTTGCCTGCATGTGTGCGTGTGTGTGTGTGTGTGTGTGTGTGTGCGTGTGTGCGCATGTGTGCGTGTGTTTATCTTTACTGTAAGCAAGGCCGCAGTACTTTTTTGCATGGGGAAAATGAAAATATTTGAGGCTCTAATCTCAGCCTCAAAATGTCAGTGAAATTCTGCGCGATGGTGGCACAGGCCTTTAGTCCCAGCACTCGGAGCCAGAGGCAGTTGGATCTCTGGGAGTTCAAGGTTGGCCTGGCCTCCATAGGGAGTTCCAGGCCTTCTAGGGCTACAGGGGAGACCCTGTCTCAAAAAGAAAACAAAAACACAAAACTGTCGGTGAAATCCTAGTAAGGTTGTCCATTCTTTTAATAAACATTTTCCCTTGTCATAGTGCCTGTCTCCAAACTACATTCAATTTTAGAGATTCAATTTCGGGTGTGCTGTTATTCTGCTTTATATATGTGTATGTGCCGGCCTGTTGTTTCGTTTCTGTGTGTTTATGCACGTGTTCTCATGTGTGGATACCGGAGAAGATCTAAGGTGTCTTTTCTGAAGAACAATCCACGATTTTTTTCTTTCCTATTCTTTTCGTTCTCTTTTGCCCCCCACCCCCACCTCCCCTTGGAACAGCCTGTCCCCCTGTAGACCTGGCTGGGCTGGAACATGCTGTGTAGGCCAGGCTGACCTCTACCTTCAAGGTGCTGGATTAAAGAAATGCAGCACCACTCAGGGTCCATGTTTATTTTCTTTTGAGAAGGGTCTCTCCCTAGGACCTGGGCCACAACAATTTGCCTAGGGTACACCAGGTTCCAAGCATGCACCCCTACAATGGATTGCATTCTAAATTTCTAACTCTGAATCACATTTTCTCATTGCAGTGATTTAACACCTGTGAATGTCAATTTAAGGAGGGAATAGCTTCTTTGTGAAGTTTCAGAGATTCCAAGTCATCATGCCAAGGAGGGTATAACAGAGCATATCAGACAGACAAGCGCACAGACACAGATAATTTTTTTTTTGTTTTTTGGTCTTTTTGAGAAAGTTCTCCCTGTAGCCCCAGCTGGAACAGGCTGGCCTCAACTCAGAGAGATCTCCCTGCCTCTGCCTCCCGAGTGCTGGGATTAAAGGTGTGAGACACCACACCTGGCTTAATTTTTATTTAATTAATTAATTTTTATTTTATGGGTGTTAGTGTTTTGCCTGCATGTGTGTATATGTATCTGCATTGGACAGTGCCCTCAGAGGACAGAGGAGGATGTCAGATCCTTGCATCCCTGCAACTAGAGTTAGGGATGGTTGTTAGCCACCATATGGGTGCTGAGATGCAAACCAAGG
>NW_008338996.1:10278563-10293225 GCF_000622305.1 Nannospalax galili | reverse complement strand
CGATGCTTGGCTCGGGTGGGCTCGGGCTTGTCCTTTCCCATCTCTTTGGTGGGAGACGGCCCTCCCTTCAGCTTCTCTACCAGCGTGCCATTTTCTCTGTGAAGAGTAGGAGAGCACTGATAGGGGATTATCCGTGGCCACCTCTGCCTGGAGTCCTCGACCTCCTGATCATGCCCGGTCTTAGCTGCGGGGAGAGGAGGTGATTTAGTGTTTGGTCCCTAATTGGTTTCTGGCTGTGTGGGGACACACTTGATAAGGCCCAGTTCCAAGAGTGCCATGAAATTCGGGGTAGTCCCTTATCCCTCCTCGTTTCCTTTCTCACCAAGTCCCAGACTTGCCTGGAACTACATCGGATGTTTCTAAACTACCTCCGGCAAATACGCCCAAAGTCTAGATCCTGGTTACCAACCTCAGCTGACAGGGTCACCGACACACAGATCGGGACCTTCCCCATTCCTGCACCATCTTGAGGAGTCGGCAGGGTCTGACGACAGCCTCCACCTTCCCCATTTATCATGTCTGTCTCTTCTGTTTCCCCAGCCCTTTTTCTCCCCTCCCCCCCAAGCCAACATCACAGAAAATCACTTAAAAACTCTACCTGGTGTCTTCAGGGAGGCCTCGGAGTTCCTGTTGGGGCTTTTCTCCCTTTCATACGGATGTCTGTCTGCACCCTTCTTTGCCAGGGATAGGTTTCCTTTGGGGCAGGAGGGATCTATCCTCTCTGACTTTTCGTTTCGAGGCTTCCGCACAACTCTGGCTCCTTCCTTTCCATCCATGGCACCTGCCTCCATGCACAACCACCACTGCCACCTCAGTCTCACTCTGGCTGCCTGAGGAGTGAGTGCAGTGCTCAGCAAGCTGACCAGGAGCTGCCTGAGTCTTATAAGGCTCCAGGCCCCGCCTCTGGTTTGTTTTAAGGGCTTAGCCACGCCCACTTACCGGCCCCGCCCTGGCGGAAGCATCTTGATTCAATCCTGGGTGGTTCATGCTGTGGTTCATGTCTTGATCTGTACCACTCTTTCTTTGTAAATGTAGTAGCGTTTCCACACACGCACCAGGTTGAAGAACACTGGATAAATTTATTCCCTGCTGTGTGTTAATTTTACAGGAAAGAAAATATTGTGTTGTATGTTTAGGTTTTTTATCTATTTACTGAAGAATTTGTAGTTTGTGGGAGGGGTGTGCGTGAGTGCGTGTGTGCCTGCTTGCTTGCCTGCATGTGTGCGTGTGTGTGTGTGTGTGTGTGCGTGTGTGCGTGTGCGCGCGCGTGCGTGTGTTTATCTTTACTGTAAGCAAGGCCGCAGTACTTTTTTGCATGGGGAAAATGAAAATATTTGAGGCTCTAATCTCAGCCTCAAAATGTCAGTGAAATTCTGCGCGATGGTGGCACAGGCCTTTAGTCCCAGCACTCGGAGCCAGAGGCAGTTGGATCTCTGGGAGTTCAAGGTTGGCCTGGCCTCCATAGGGAGTTCCAGGCCTTCTAGGGCTACAGGGGAGACCCTGTCTCAAAAAGAAAACAAAAACACAAAACTGTCGGTGAAATCCTAGTAAGGTTGTCCATTCTTTTAATAAACATTTTCCCTTGTCATAGTGCCTGTCTCCAAACTACATTCAATTTTAGAGATTCAATTTCGGGTGTGCTGTTATTCTGCTTTATATATGTGTATGTGCCGGCCTGTTGTTTCGTTTCTGTGTGTTTATGCACGTGTTCTCATGTGTGGATACCGGAGAAGATCTAAGGTGTCTTTTCTGAAGAACAATCCACGATTTTTTTCTTTCCTATTCTTTTCGTTCTCTTTTGCCCCCCACCCCCACCTCCCCTTGGAACAGCCTGTCCCCCTGTAGACCTGGCTGGGCTGGAACATGCTGTGTAGGCCAGGCTGACCTCTACCTTCAAGGTGCTGGATTAAAGAAATGCAGCACCACTCAGGGTCCATGTTTATTTTCTTTTGAGAAGGGTCTCTCCCTAGGACCTGGGCCACAACAATTTGCCTAGGGTACACCAGGTTCCAAGCATGCACCCCTACAATGGATTGCATTCTAAATTTCTAACTCTGAATCACATTTTCTCATTGCAGTGATTTAACACCTGTGAATGTCAATTTAAGGAGGGAATAGCTTCTTTGTGAAGTTTCAGAGATTCCAAGTCATCATGCCAAGGAGGGTATAACAGAGCATATCAGACAGACAAGCGCACAGACACAGATAATTTTTTTTTTGTTTTTTGGTCTTTTTGAGAAAGTTCTCCCTGTACCCCCAGCCTTTTTTTTTTTGTTTTTTGGTCTTTTTGAGAAAGTTCTCCCTGTAGCCCCAGCTGGAACAGGCTGGCCTCAACTCAGAGAGATCTCCCTGCCTCTGCCTCCCGAGTGCTGGGATTAAAGGTGTGAGACACCACACCTGGCTTAATTTTTATTTAATTAATTAATTTTTATTTTATGGGTGTGAGTGTTTTGCCTGCATGTGTGTATATGTATCTGCATTGGACAGTGCCCTCAGAGGACAGAGGAGGATGTCAGATCCTTGCATCCCTGCAACTAGAGTTAGGGATGGTTGTTAGCCACCATATGGGTGCTGAGATGCAAACCCAGGTCTTCTGTAAGAACAATCACTGCTCTTAACCACTGAGCCATCTCTCCAGCCCTACAAACACAAACAGTTTCAGAATACAATCAGTGCTCTTAAACACTGAGCCATCTCTCCACCCCTACACACACACACACACACACACACAGACACACGCTTTTTAAAAAGTATTAATTAGTGTCACGCCATCTCCAATGAAGCCCGCGTGAGATCCTCCGTGGGTTGAGGCTGGAACTTCAAGGAAGCTTGCCTCTTGGAATTGGTTGTGCTGAGTAACATGCAGTGCACTTGGCATGCTTTTACTTGCTATTATTTTTCTAACTGTCACTGTATCTTGGGCTTTCTGGAGGCCCAGACAGCACCTGGTGTCCTTGGCACCGCTATCACCACCTTTATTAAGATGAAATAGTTATGTTTATAAGTCCCATACTTGGAAGGATTTCATGAGAGCTACAGGATTAGAATGGGATACTGATGTAACTTGGGGTTTGGAACATATTAATGAACAGGGAAAAATAAAAAGCAGATATAAAGCAACATTATTGTGAATCACATGGAAATTCAAATAGAACTATTAATGATTATAGAGCTAGTATTAAAAGCACAATAGTGGTTTGAGGTCAGCTCACTGTGTAACCACAAAATATAAATGTTAAAGGTCTGTAATGTGATTACCACAAAACATAAAGGTCTCTAATGTGACTCACCAAGATGAAAAACAGAAACTTTCTGTTTAGTGCTAGTTAATGTTTGACAATGTATTGTTCACCTGTGTTTCACTTTTGTCTCTGGAATCAGAACTCTTAAGAAAAATGATTAAACCACAAAACAATGGCTTATTGATGTAATCATGTAACTTTGTAATTTATAATCTGAGCTCTGCAGCTGCAAAAATTACACTCAGACTTTCATCAAGCTCCTTTGTGTCTGTCACTTGCTGACTCCTTGTCCACCCTCTCGACGACCCTGTTCCCGTCGGACTGAACTGCCCCGGTCTGGGCTGGTCCGTCGCAAATTAGAATGCTAGCCACATGCCGTGTGTACAATTGTAACTGCTTTATTGATAAGGGAACTCACACCATAGGCATTACAGGCTGATAAATAAATGCACATAAATGCTAAATATGATGAAACCATACAAAGAGGGTAAAAATGATTATAGGAATATAAACTTACTTAAGACATCATAGGTTTAAAATACTAAGAAAACTTTTATCCTGTGCAGAAAAGCTAATGTCCTGTGACCACGCTGATTTAATTTCATTAAGAATGCAACATAAAGTCCCCAGTCCAGCAGGCTCATGTAAGCTTTAGCCTAGATTTCAGTTAGGTCCTTTGATGCTCAGTAGAAAGCAATCCATATGTGGCAGCAGCAACTCCACCTAAGGATGACAGCTCATTTCTGGATAGGGGAAAGAGAGTGCTCTTGGCAGAGTGCTCCTCTGGCACACACAAGGCATTGACTATAATCCCCAGCGCCAGGAGGTCAAGTCTAGGTAATGGCAGACTCAAAGCCAGCCTCGGATACATGGGACCTCCTAAAAAGGCAAAGAAAGAGCAAGTATAGATCCTGATAAGATCCAGATGTTTCCTTTAAGAGTCATTTCTCAGAGCACCCCAAACCTCCAAAGGTGGAGATGTGGAAGTCAGTGAAGGTTGTCCATCATCTCAGTCTCCAATGAGTCTTCTTTAAGATGTGTGCAAGGTCAAGTCACCTTTCACTGTCACAGACGCCTGTAGGCCTGAGGTGGGATTCCCTCAGGAGTGGAAGCCTGCTTGGTGCCCAAGCGTGTCAAGACACACCCTTTTCTTCTCTGCTCAGATGCAAGAAGCTGGGATGGGTGGGTCCAAGTACCAGGAGTCTGCAGGGCAGGGTCTGGTGAACTCTGGGACTCTTGAGCTGGGCCCTGGGAGAGGCGGGCTGACTCTGGCGCCCCCTAAGGCCACGGAGGAGCCGCTATGCAGGTGGGTGGGGCAGCGAGCCAGGGCTGCATGGCCAGCATGGAATCCACCCTAGCCAGTGCCCAGTGCAGCGCGGCTCCAGCATGCGACAGGTGCCAGGCGAGCCAGGCGCGTTGCGAGGCGCTGGGCTCCGTGCAGTCGGCGGGCACTGGCAGGAAGGCTCCCCCCGGGGCCTGCAGTTCGCCCAGGGCCACCTCCAGCGCACCCGTGTGGCTGATGACCCTGGACAGCCTCTGGGACATGGGGCCTCCTGGAGAATGGCGTCGGGGGCGCTTGGGAGAGTGGCATCGCGCAGCAAGGATGTGCTCAGAGCTTCTGCGCGGGGTGGTCCTCCCTGCAGAGCTTGGCTGAGTCCTCCTGGCCTTTAGACGGGGGTATGTGTGTCCAGAACCTGCACAGGAGAGACAGCGGGAAGTGGTTATTTGGGGGCAAACTGACTTCAAGATCTGTACTCATCCGCCACTCCGGCGGGTCCTTTCCCACAAGCCCTGGAATCCCAGGTCACTCCAGGACACCCTCCTTCGTTTTTTGGGACTTACAGCCCTACATCGCGTCAAGACAAGCCATGTTCTCTCCCGAGTCTTTCCTTGGTCCCCAGGTGTCTTGGGCCCTTATCTAGCTTGTGTGCTTCTTCAAACACCCAGACCTACCTCTTCGGGAACGATGCTTGGCTCGGGTGGGCTCGGGCTTGTCCTTTCCCATCTCTTTGGTGGGAGACGGCCCTCCCTTCAGCTTCTCTACCAGCGTGCCATTTTCTCTGTGAAGAGTAGGAGAGCACTGATAGGGAATTATCCGTGGCCACCTCTGCCTGGAGTCCTCGACCTCCTGATCATGCCCGGTCTTAGCTGCGGGGAGAGGAGGTGATTTAGTGTTTGGTCCCTAATTGGTTTCTGGCTGTGTGGGGACACACTTGATAAGGCCCAGTTCCAGGAGTGCCATGAAATTCAGGGTAGTCCCTTATCCCGCCTCGTTTCCTCTTTCACCAAGTCCCAGACTTGCCTGGAACTACATCGGATGTTTCTAAACTACCTCCGGCAAATACGCCCAAAGTCTAGATCCTGGTTACCAACTCAGCTGACAGGGTCACTGACACACAGATCGGGACCTTCCCCATTCCTGCACCATCTTGAGGAGTCGGCAGGGTCTCACTACAGCCTCCACCTTCCCCATTTATCACGTCTGTCTCTTCTGTTTCCCCAGCCCTTTTTCTCCCCTCCCCCCAAGCCAACATCACAGAAAATCACTTAAAAACTCTACCTGGTGTCTTCAGGGAGGCCTCGGAGTTCCTGTTGGGGCTTTTCTCCCTTTCATACGGATGTCTGTCTGCACCCTTCTTTGCCAGGGATAGGTTTCCTTTGGGGCAGGAGGGATCTATCCTCTCTGACTTTTCGTTTCGAGGCTTCCGCACAACTCTGGCTCCTTCCTTTCCATCCATGGCACCTGCCTCCATGCACAACCACCACTGCCACCTCAGTCTCACTCTGGCTGCCTGAGGAGTGAGTGCAGTGCTCAGCAAGCTGACCAGGAGCTGCCTGAGTCTTATAAGGCTCCAGGCTCCGCCCCTTGGTCGTTTTAAGGGATTAGCCACGCCCACTTACAGGCCCCGCCCTGGCGGAAGCGTCTTGATTCAATCCTGGGTGGTTCATGCTGTGTATGATCAGTCTTGATCTGTACCTCTCTTTCTTTGTAAATGTATTAGCGTTTCCACACACACCCCAGGTTGAAGAACACTGGATAAATTTATTCCCTGCTGTGTGTTAATTTCACAGGAAAGAAAATCTTGTGTTGTATGTTTAGGTTTTTTATCTATTTACTGAAGAATTTGTAGTTTGTGGGAGGGGTGTGCGTGCGTGCGTGCCTGTTCGCACATGCTTGTGTGCCACACAATAAAGGTGGAGTTTAGAGGACAACGTTTTAGCTTTACTGTTTCTTTCCCCCTTTGGTTCCAGTTATCAAACTCAGGTCTTCAGGCTAGCACAGCAAGCACCATTCCCTACCAAGCCAACCCAACCTTAGTGTGTGGTATGTAGAAGGAAAAACTCAGCTGCTTATTTATCGTTGTTTAGGCACAATGGGCCATTCTGACTCTCAAGAGACACAACTACGATTCAACTGTAGTTTTCCTTTGTTACCTCATATCTAACTCCTTATCTGTGGGGTTGTATGGTGTGGTCTCTGGTGGAACAGGTGCAGTCTTCAAAAGCTTTTCTTACAATTTAATCTGTTGCAATTAGATGCTTTAGAATATGTGGAAGGGCAATAATGCCTTACAAATGTTCTGGAGGGGTCGGGCTTCATGGATGCCAGTTAGCCTACCAATAGGAGACTACCTTTGTAGTTTTTCCTACTTCCCTATTCTTCCTCTTAGCTAGCCATCTTGGCCCCCTCGTTCAGATACCCTGGAACCCTATTCACAATTCAAAGATTCCCAAAAACCATATAGCCTAGACCCATAGGGCCTTTGGCAGAACTTGAGCCAGATTTCCCTCCTCCACCTTCGGGGACCCCCAGCTCAAATACATTCCCAACTACAAGATGGATACCTTTAAAGGATAAAAACTCCCCCCTCTTCTAGAGGGGGAACATCTTATAAATACTATAAAGTCCACTTTTCAATATTTAAATAACACATGCCCTGTGATGGCCAGGGGTTGTTGGCACTGCTTGGATCCCTGACCACCCTATTATATAGGTTTTGCCCTTACTGTAACAAGAAAATAATTAAGAATAGTACCCATGAATGGTACTGCCTCATGCCCCTGGGAAACCACTTTCACCCTAGGAGACCTACAGGGCCAAGGGACTTGCTTCATGTCAAACAAGTATCCCTTAGCCACCTCTCCTTACCTTGGAATTTGTAATCAGTCTTATACCCTATCTGAGGACACCTACAGGAGCTACTCAACTACTTGCTACCTACCAATTGACTTGGTTTGCTTGTTCTTCTGGATTAACCCCTTGCCTACATCCCAGTTACTTCATGGGAAGACAAGAATTTTGTGTCTTGGTACATGTCATGCCCCAGGTATATTACTATGGAGGAGATGCAGGCAGACACCACATGGGCTTCTCCCAGCCTTGCAGGGCAGCCACCACCATTCTGATCCCCCTCCTCATGGGGATGGGGATAGCTGGGTCTGCAGCCATCAGAACGGCGGCCTGGGTCACAAGTGACCAGAACTTAAGGATCTTGAGTGAACAGGTTGATAAAGATATCAGAAGATTACATGCCACCACTTCCTATTTAGAGCAACAAGTAGACTCCTTAGCTGAAGTAGTCCTACAAAATAGAAGAGGCCTCGACTTTTTCTTAAAGAAAGTGGACTCTGTATGGCTGTAGGAAAAACATGTTGTATTTATGCCAACCATTCAGGTGTAATTAAGGACACCCTGGCTCAGGTTAAAGAATCTCTTAGAACGAGAAGAACTTAGAAAGGATTCCCAGAACTGTTTCAAGTCCCTATTCTCCTGGTCGCCTTGGCTTATCACCCTTATCACTGCTCTGGCCGGTCCCCTCTTAATCCTTATAGCACTGTTAACCGTTGGACCCTGTATCTTTAATGCTCTAGTCAAGTTTGTTAAACAAAGGGTTTCCGCTGTACAACTGATGGTTATGAGGGCCCATTACAATCCCCTAGGCAACACATATGAGTCAATGAGGGCCCATTACAACCCCCTAGACAACACATATGAATCAATAGTTTGATTCAACAGGATTTCCAAAAACAAAAGGGAGGAATGAAGGAGAGTGCCCCTCAGACTCCCTCCATATCCTCTGAGAAAGAGCTGCCCTCTACCTGACTCTGGAAATCCCCTCCATTATTCAAACTCTTTCCTGGTACATCTGTTTATGGTTTCTATGGGAATGGTCTGGGGCAGAAGAGGAAGAACATTCTGCCCCAGGAAAGCTAGCCAATGACTGTATAGGTTAAGTCTCTGGAAATCAGCCCTAGATTGTTCGAATCTTTTCCTTGTTATTCTGTGTACGGTTTCTATAGAAATCCCCTGCTTTGTGGTTTTTGTAGTTTTTATGCTTAAAAGCCCTGTGTTTTCACTGCTTGGGGTCGCAGTACAGCTCCCAAGACTGTGTCCCCAGCCAGTTGGCCTCAATAAAGTTCTTCTTTTACTGAGACTCAGTGTCTGAGTGGTCAGTTCAGGGAATTCTTCAGACCCCGAACACTGTTACAATTTAGAATGTCCATCAGAGGCTCATCTGATGAATCTTGGACCCCAGGAAAGCAGAGTACAGGGGTGGGATGATCAGAAGGTGATTAGATTACAACAGCTCTAAACCCTTCAAAGTTCACTGTTTGGAGCTGAGAT
This sequence comes from Nannospalax galili, assembly GCF_000622305.1. Classification (NCBI taxonomy): domain Eukaryota; kingdom Metazoa; phylum Chordata; class Mammalia; order Rodentia; family Spalacidae; genus Nannospalax; species Nannospalax galili. The sequence goes on along the minus strand of NW_008338996.1, from coordinate 10,284,357 downwards.
TGTTGCCCAGTTAGTAGAGCACTACCATGTACAAAGTTCTACCTTTGATCCTAGCACTACATAAAATGCCAGGCATGGTGATGAAAAACTGTAAATTCAAGCATTTGGGAGGTGGAATCAGGAATATCAGAAGTTCTAAGTCATTCCCAGCTACATAGTGAGTGTGATGCCTGCCTAGCTACATGAGACACTGGCTCAAAAACAAAACGAAAACAAAAACCCAAAGTTCGTAGCTTAATGAGACATTCAGTGTTGAATCTACTTGGAGGAAGTCAGTCATTGAGAAAATGACTTGAAGAGTGTGTTTTGATCTCTCTCTCCTTCCTTCCTTCCTTCCTTCCTTCCTATCTTCCTTCCTTCCTTCCTATCTTCCTTCCTTCCTTCCTTCCTTCCTTCCTTCCTTCCTTCCTTCCTTCTTTCCTTCCTTCCTTCCAGGCCACCATAAAGAGAAGATGCAGGGTCCTCTGGGATATGCAAACACTGTCATAATTTCTATTTTGTCAGTTGATCTTGATTTCTCTCAGGTATTTTGTTACAGTAACAGAAAGCTGACTAACACAACTAGTGAACTTGCCAAGCGCTACCCCATTTGATTCTCATACATCTGTGGCAAGGTTAGAGACCCCATACTGAAGAAATGGCATTATTAAATGCTACTTGATGAGGAGGGCTCAGATTTTAGTATAGATTCTGCTCACATTTATGGCCCACAAAAGAATCATGAATAGGAACCATGTGTTATTCCAAATGGAATAACATTTGGAATCATGTGTTATTCCAAATGGCATAACCTTATGTAGTACAGCTTGTATCACAGTACTCTAAAAGCTATGGGCAAGACCTCCTTTTTGGATGCATCTAGAACTCCAGTATCCCACCAGGAAGTGACAGAAGTAGTAGAGATGCACTAAGACTCCAAGGGTCTCCATTTCTCTCTCTGCTCCCATGACCTGCTCCAGAGCCAGAAAGTCACTTAACCCATTTCTCTCTGTGACAGGAAGTGGTGATATTTCTACTCTCTCCCCTTCCTTTCTACATGGACAGAAACTGGGATGGAAAACAAGAGAACCACAAGAAAAAAAAATCAGATTTCAAAGCACAGAAAATATGTCAGGCTAAATTTCAAACATTTCCCCCCAATGAGAACAAAATTATGGTGATTGATGGTTTATCAAAGTGTCTATAATTAATGTTCAAGTGAATGATTATATTCATATCATTAAAGAAAAAAATGAATTATGGAAGTAAAAGATTGTTTCCATTTGAAAACTAAATATATATTTGACTTCATTTTTGCCCCACACTGCCTGAAGGATGAAGAACAAACAATGTTCACATCAGTTTCCACGAACGTGATCCATTGGGTGTGGGGGGGTGCACAGAATAAATAGTAGCATTTCCATGTAAACTTCTCTCCCTAATTTCTACATCATATGCAAAACAGCTTCTTTTTTCTCAGGTCTCATTTCACATGAAGAGACCTCAGGGGTTGGACAGTGACCAGGACAAATGGCTGAAGAAGGGACAATGGGGACAACAGGGGAGCTAGTGAGCGTGGCAGATGAGAGGACACAAAAACCGCAGCCCTGCTGTCCATCAGAAATCTCTTTGTGGGATTTGGGGTTTGGTTTTGTTCAGTGCAAGGGATTGAATCCAGGTCCTTGTGCATGCTAGGCAGGTTATTCCACACACTGAACCATACCCCAAAGTCATAAAACTGTTTTTCCTCTCTCTCCTACTTCATAATAGATCTGAAGCATGAAGGAGAGGCCATCACAGATGTGGGATGTGAGGAGCACAATTTTACAGAACGACTGAGTCAGGAGGCTCAGAACTTGGACTCTAGCCCAGAACTGCTATACTGATATTTCCACAGGGTTGCAGAATGCAAACTGTGTGTGTGTGTGTGTGTGTGTGTGTGTGTGTGTGTGTGTGTGTGTGTATGTTTCTGGGAATTGAACCCAGGGCTTATTGCAACCTAGATAAGCACTCTACCACTGAGCTCCAGGCCCAGTACCCTTCTATTGTGTTGAAAATGGTTGTGTTGAAATTTCCAAGTTGATCCTGAAGAGACAGTGAGGCTAACAGAGAATGCAGGCCATCACCTAGGACAGGGGCTCTCTGAGACAGGTCCCGAGATTTATCTGAAGAACTTCATGAGATTCTCTTTCTTTGAGGACATTGTTCTGTAGGTGAGATAACTGGATGGCACATCTGAGAAGGATGGGAATGGACAGAAGATTATACATTCTAGGGATGGTCTAGAAGAAGCCACACTGTTTGCCCAGCCACCCTTCCATGAGGTAGCCTCCAGGCATGTCAAAAGGATGCTTAGGTCAGGTTGCTGCTGCCTATGTCTCATGAAACCTGGAAAGGTAAACAAATCTCACCCATCAATTCAACTCCAGGTATCCAGAAATGTAGTCATCAGCAAAGCCACCTTAGTGAGGATGTTGTCTAGATAAAAGTTTTGTGTATTTCTTTTCTTTGCTAAAGCTTGGTTGGCATTTTTTTAAATTGAAGGCAAAAACAGTTTATTTAATGGCCTTGCAAAGCCAGGTGTCAGCCTAGAATGGCAGAGGAACTGGCTGAGCACAACGAACAATTTTTAAATGTATTTATTTATTTGCTTACTTACTTTTTTGGTCTTTTTGAGACAGGTCTCCCTATAGCCCCAGCTGGCCTGGAACTCATTATGTAGACCAGGCTGGCCTTGAGCTCACAGAGATCTGTCTGCCTCTGCCTCAGCTCGGATTAAAGACATGTGCCACCATGCCCAGCTAAATTTATTTTTATTTAAAGGGTACAAGTGTTTTGCCTGTATATATGCAAATGCACCCATGTTGTACAATGCCTGTGGTGGCCAGAAGATGGCTTCAGATCCCCTGGAACTGGAGTTACAGATGGCTTTTAGCCACCATGGGGGTGGCAGGAACCAAACCCTGGTCCTCTGCAACAGCATCCAGTGCTCTTAACTGCTGAGCCATCTCTCTAACCCCCAAAACATTTTTTTTATCACCATAACACAAGCTGCCTTTTTTCTTTCTTTTTTTCTTTCTTCCCTCCCCCCCTCCCTCCCTCCCTTCTTCTTCTTTCTTTTCTTTTCCCTCCCTCCTTTCTTTTCTTTTCTTTCTTTCTTTCTTTCTTTCTTTCTTTCTTTCTTTCTTTCTTTCTTTCTTTCTTTCTTTCTTTCTTTCTTTCTTTCAACAAAAGGAAGAGTTTATTTAGCTTACAATTCCAAAGGGGCAAGAGTTAGTCCACCATGTTGGAGAGGCATGGTGGCAGATGGAGCAGAAGCTAGGCTCTCACATCTTCAAGCCAGCACAGGAAACAAGAGAGTGACTTGAGATCCATCAAGGCTTAAGAACTCTCTAAGCCCACCCCCAGTGACATGCTTTCTAAGACCTCCCAAAACAGCGCCACCAACTGGGGACAAAATGTCAAAATACTTAGAGCCTATAGGGGACATTCTTATTCAAACTGTGATAGCCTGAGCTCCTCCATTTTGTGTAAGACCACCATCTTGGTGAGCCCTCCCAGACCCTACCCTGGCCCAGGGGCCATCAGTTCCAGAAAGAGCTGACCCCAGAGTAACACATCCATATGATCCCAAAAGGTTCCAGTTAAGACATATCTGGCTTCTGTAACTGCTTGCTTGTGCACCTACAGGAACAAACATGTGACTGCTTGTTTTTGAGTAAATCTTGTACCAACCACCGAGTCCATCAGTATGTGCATTTTGCCTTTAAAAGCTTTATTTTCCTCTGAGTCAGGACTGCATTCTCCAAATACCAATCCAGGGAGTGCAGTTGCTGGACAGCTAAACAAAAATTGGCTAATTCAGAACACCTGGAGTCTGAGTGCTCCTTCCCAGTGGTTTCAGCATCATAACAAAATCATCACATTTCACTCCCTGGCCCCCATAGGCTTATGACCATATAAAATACAAAATTCATTTAGTCCAACCTTAAAAAAATCCCCATAGTCTTTACCAGTCTCGATACTATTCAAAAGTCCACAGTCCAGAGTCTATTCTGAGACTCAGGAAAATTGCTTTAACTGTAAGCCCCAAAACAAGACCAAAAACCATCACTGGTGAACACCAAATCCAGTAGCTCCACGTCCATCTCCTGGAACTTTACTTCCAAAGGGCTTAGAAGACTTACCCTCCTCTCCAGCTTTGCTGTGTGAAACATACACTTCTCTCTTGGGTTGGTGCCACTCTGTATACAGCTTTCCTTGGTGTATGTCTCACAGCTCTGGCATCATGAATGTCTTCTTGGGGGTCTCTGCTGTCAACCAGGCTTCACCTTCACATCTTTACGCAATGGCCTATCAAGGTCTTCTTAATGCAGGGGCACCTCTGGCTGCACACTGCCTGGCCTTGGCCACTCTTTGAAACCAAGGAGGGAGAACCAATGACCCCTTCACTCTTGCATTTTTCATGCCTCTAAAAGCAGCACCAGGCAAACAACACTGCAAAGTTTGGCTGCAAGTCTGGAATGGACCAGCCTGCTTCATCCACTTTTGAAGCTTTTCTCATCAGTTTTTCTCTTTATCCCCCTCAGCATTGCCCTTTCATAAGCTGGAGATTTAGCTGGGTGTGGTCTTTTCAATTCAAACTGTACATTCTGTATTTCTTTCTGCCCCGTTTGCTTTTTTTTCTGTATAATATTCACTATTAATAGCTGTGCCACCATTTCTGTTAGGTGGTTGTCTCCCGGTTAGCTGGTTCTTCCAATGGGCGGGGCCTGACACAGAGCCAGAACTAGGAAGGGAAGCTGGGAGCCATCTTGGGATGGAAGCCAGGAGCTGCTGGTAGAGCGTGATGGTGTAGGAAACTCACAGCCAGCGCAGCAACTCAAAGACAGAATGGACTGACTCCCTGTGGACCCGGATCGCTGGCCCTGGAGGTGTGAGCGAATGCTAGCGGGGGACTATGGGCATGGCACGGTCTGATAAGGCGGGCTCTGAGTCCCGGCAGTGTGGGGCTAGGCACTGCGTACTCATTCCTTTGTAAGTTAATAAATACACATAAAATATATTATATGCTTTGTCTGATCGCACAGAAGACCCAGGGAGAATTCGGGCCACAGTTGTCTTTAAATTTCTTCTTCCAAAGAAATTAGTTCATTGCTTTTCAACTTAGCCTCAGGCAAGCTTTTGGGCTGTGGGCAGACTCTAGCCAGACTCTGTGCCAAAACTGCTGCTTAAGTCCTTATTTTCCTCTGGAACTACATTGTTCTCAGCACTACTTTCTTCCAGGTGCCTACTAGAATGACCCATGAAGTTCTGCTTACAGCAATCAACCACTTTTCTAGCCCAAACTTCCAAAGTCTTCCACATTCTTCTAAGACTCCACATGGAAAACAGTGTGGAGAACTCTTAAAAAACTAAAAATGAACCTACCCTATGACCCAGTTATACCACTCCTTGGCATATACCCAAAGGACTCATCCTATTATAGAGACACTTGTACAACCATGTTTGTTGCTGCTCTTTTCACAATAGCTAAGGGATGGAAGCAACCTAAGTGTCCCTCAACTGACGAGTGGTTAACAAAAATGTGGTATATTTACACAACGGAGTTCTATTCAGCAATAAAAGATGAAATAATGAAATTTGCAGGTAAATGGATACTGTTATACTAAGTGAAGTAACACAGACTCAGAAAAACAAATGACATATGTTCTCCCTCATATGTGGCTCCTAGCACCAAATCCTTTTAAATTCCAGGTCCTTTTAAAAAGATGATGCTATACAGCAGTCCCTTCTGCATGAAATAACTACCATC
>NW_008338996.1:10267414-10278348 GCF_000622305.1 Nannospalax galili | reverse complement strand
TGCCCTGTTCTGACTTTTTTCTAGTTCCCTGTCTAGAACTTGCAATGCTAAGTACTCTTACCTTTACTTCTCCTTCACATCTCCTATTCATGATCCAAGGACTTTCTTTTCTCCTTAGAGACAAGAGTTATGCAATTTGGGAGTCTTTTAGATAGACCCACTGAAGGGATAATCCAATTGCCTCATCCTGTGTCCCTGTTCAGCATGGAAGAAGCCAAAGCAGTCTGTGTTCCTATTTCCTATTGACAATTTGGGTAACACCTTCAGAGAATGGCATGATAAGAATAGGAGGTAGGAATTGGCTAGGCAGTTAGGGTAAAAAGACCCCAAAGAAATGTAGCCAGCTTCTTGGCTAAAAGTCAAATGTCCTTGGGCCTCTTAGCAACGTACTGTGTTCCAAAGGCCATAAATATTAAATGTATTTGGGAGCTCTTATCTAATCCTTAAAAGATTTTAGGGCTACCTCTTCAGAGGTTGGAGAGGAGGGAATGGCATGGATTTGATCAAAACATCTTATATGCATGTATGAAATTCTCAATAAAGTTTTTGTAAAAAATTTTTAAAAAAAGAAAAAATAAGACTCCACATGGTCAGGTTCCTCATAGTCAACAGCCCACTCTCTGGTACCAATTACTTTATTAGTTATTTTCATGTTGCTCTGATAGAAACACCATGACAAAGGGAACTTATATAAGAAAGAGTTTGTTTACCGTACAGTACAAAGAGGCAGAAGTCAGTCTATCATGGTGGGGAGGCAGCAGAGGGAGCAGAAGCTAAGCTTTTATATCTTCAAGTGGGCACAGGAAGCAAGGCCACAAGGCCACAAGCCCCTTTCTATCTTACATCACGGATTGATTGATTGATTGGGAGGGTACAATTCAATGAGGTAACATAGTAGCTGTAAAATACTGTGTTCCTTCTCTGAGGCGGTTTCTCATTTCTTAAATTTGTGGAAATTATTTAGATGTGATTGAAGGTGTAGAAAGCCCCTTGATTTCTCCCTTCAGTGCACAGCTACAACAATTTATTTGGCTCTCAGTGTTTGGAACAAATTCTTTCATTTGAAGCACAGTGAATGGTTCTGGGGGGTGGGGGGAGGCAAGCTTTCTGAAACTTTAAAATCCAATGTAGTTTCTACACAGCTTCACATTGAGGATGCTAAATTCTGTGTAATTTTTTTCTCATAATACAAACTTCATATATCTCAAAGCCTTGCTTTCGAAGGTACGCCATTGAAGACCCAAGAGATCACACATGAAAACTTTGTTAAGTAAATGATTATGGCCTGGGCTTGCTCTGGGAAGGAGCTGTCCTCAGTGCCCTCACCCTACTGTACCAAGGCCAACTGTAAGTGCTGTTATAGAGTTCAGGACCACCAGGAATGACCACTCAGACTCAAAAAGTTCCCTAATCTATTTAGCTGGCCAGGGACAGCACTCTCTGTCAACTGAGGAAATGTCACCCTAACTGGGAAAAGATGGAGCTTTTTAAAGGTAAAGTCCAAAAGGCAAAATTCTTGGTACAAGAGTTAAGCTTTTACAATTTTATTAGAATTTTAAAGAAAATCCTCAGGGGAGCAGGGGAGCTGGTAATCTTGGCAATGGCCTTGAGGAGGAGAATGGAGGGGAGAAGAAAAGAAAGCCATGAAGCCATGCAGACTTACAGCCTGCATGGAGCTCAGACACATGGCTGACTGGCAGCCACGTGCCTGGGAGAAGGAAGCTTTAGAGAAAGAAAAGAAATAGAAGATGTTAGGGACAGCCCAAAGCCTTAAAGAAAGCACGTTTAGAAAAGGGATATGAAGAAGTAAAAGAGAAATTATGCTTTTCCGAAGAATTCAGAAAAGTGGGCAGACTTACAGACTACATGACTATGGCTGGTCCGGAAGTTCTGCGCTAGGGGTGGGATTCCAGACTAAGAAAATTCACTATCTTATTAATGCACGAGGTATTCTGCTCATCTATTTAGCATAACTTAAGGTGAACCTACCTTCTAGGGGTGGTCCTATGACCACATGATTGACCAATGAAACTGGAAAGATGGGTCTTTCAACAGACTAGATATTATAGTCTTGACCAGTTAAATTTATGGGGCTATTTTGCTACTCTAACACCAGGATTACATGGGTGTGTTCCTCAGCTCTTCCTGGAACTTCTGGCCCCAGGCCATGTAGAGACTGGGATGACTCACCAATATATCTTAAACAAAATGGAAGAGCTCAGGATATTACAGTACAATTTTTTACATTTGGAGAAACCCTATAGATTTCAGGACCTCCAGGACAGGTCAGTACTGTGGACCACAGGGACAACCAAGGTCACCACCATGTGTACCCATTATTTCCCCAACATATTTCTTTATTAACTAAGCATTCACACCCTAACTAGATGGCTGGCTCAGTCTGATGTCATTCACTCTAACACTACTCTTCTTTTAGAGTTAGGATTTGTTTTGAGTCTAAGAGATGGTGTACTCTGTGGCCACCACACCCGTGAAGTACCAGATGCTCCACCAGAAAGTAGACTGGTTGCCTTTAAAGGCCTTCAAAATTGGCCTGAAAATTGATGAGAAAGCACATGCCTTTAGTCCCAGCACTCGGGAGGCAGAGACAGGTGGATCTCTGTGAGTTCGAGGCCAGGGTGGTCTACAGTGAGCTCCAGACCAGCTTGGGCTACAGGGAGAAAGAGAGAGAGGGGAGAGAGAGAGAGAGAGAGAGAGAGAGAGAGAGAGAGAGAGAGAGAGAGAGAGAGGAAGGGAGGAAGGGAGGAAGGGAGGAAGGGAGGAAGGAAAGAAAGAGACTCTAGGGCACTGTGCCCTGCCTTAGGCAGGGGTGAAAAAAACCGTTATAAAATTTAAACAAACACCTGCCTTCACCTCGCACCAACGGCCAATAGAGGGCGCGCGTGACCATGAGACCAACGGATGCCTCCAAAGGGGTTTCACAAACCAGTGAATTGTGGGACCTACCTACTACTACTAGTCCAATTCCCAGAGAAAAATCACAGAACCCAAGATGCATTTGCTAAGACTCTGGGACTTGGGAGTCGTCTCTCAGCGTCAGGAGTGAGTAAGAAAATCGCGAGAGCTTCACTTCCAAAACAATACTAGTTTTTTGCTGACTTTTGTCCCACACCTATATGGGCCCAGGGCAGCAGGTTCTTCCTTTGCCAGACTTCTGTGGCCCCTTCAAGGGTTGTCACAGGCTTTGAGGAGTCCCGGAGTGACTTGATATTTGTATCAGCTCTGCCCCCCATCCTCATCCTGTTTCTGTCCGGTAAAAGGAGATGCTTCCTGTGGCACATTTGGAGGGACCTGAGGGAAGGCTGTTCCCACAGCTTCTTCTCTGAGGTCCTCAGGGATACTAACAGCCTGGGGCACACGGGGAAAAGACCATCATCTTCCTCAAACTGCAAAGCACAAACGCTTCCTAAGTCTTTTTTAATGCTCAGCTAGGCAGTGGCTTAGAGCTTCTCAGTTGGAGAGCAGGAGCCCAGGAAAGAAGAAAGTCCAGCCCCTCTCGGCAGGATAGCAAGAAGTGTGTGGGACACTTAGCAGGCAGGAAATCCCACTCTTGCTTCACAGGAGCTTTAGTGAGGAAAGGGAATTTCTCCCTACCTGCCTTCACTTCCACCACTTTGCTGCACTCCTACAATGCTCAGGTTGTTACCATGGCTGGGAAAGGTCTCGGCTTCCCTTACATTTTCGTATTTTACTCACCATGAAATATTTAACATTGAGTTTGATTTTTAAACCATCCCATTTCCACAATGTCCTTAATAACTAAGCCAAATGATTTTAAAGAAACCCCTGAAATCTATTGTGTCTGAGTCCTGGCCTGGAAATAGCTTTGGGAAGGTGCCATGCTTTCAGCTGGATGAATCCCAAACCAGAATCAGGGACCAGTCATCACCTGAGGTCTAGTACCCGTCCTTGTTTGTTTGTTTAAATTTCTCTTTATAACAGTTTTTTTTTTTCACCCCTGCCTTTAAAGTCAAGACAGGGCATAGTACCCAAGGCCTATAAATCCAGCTATACAGATGACGACTGTGAGTTCAAGGCTAGCCAGGGTTCCACAGTGAGCACATACGCTCTGAAAACTTAAATCAGAAAAGATCTGAAGCTATTCACTCAAAGTAGATGAGATCTGATAGCCCTTCGGAGGCTGAGACAGGAGGCTTGCTGTAAGTTAAAGAATAGACAGGGCTACAGAGTGAGACCATACACTAGCTCACAGAAACAATGAAGGTATGAGGTGGGGGCACATCAGTAGGTAGAGGGCCTGAGTAGCATGCATGAAGCTGTTAGCGGGACCCCAAGGACCACGTAAGTCCAGATGTGGACCACATCTATAACCCTGACACTCTGTGGGCATGGAGGTCAGGAGATCAAGGTCACCTATGGCTACCTAAAGGCCAGCTTGGGCTACATGAGATCCTCCCTAAGAAAAAGAAATCTGGAGCGAAGACACATGAGAAAATGTATTATTTTTGTCACTGGGGAGGGATGACGTCCACAGAGAAATGACTGTGATTTTTGAGGAAGTTTTGGTATTAAAAAAAGAACTAGTATGGTGGCAAACCAGTCCCCACGGAGTAAAAACACTGTGGGGCTATGCCGGGGAAGGAATGAGAAAAGCCTGGGAGTGTGTGTTGTAGAGAGAATGATGTTAATAGATCAAAACCCAGGGAATACAGCAGCCATCCAAGAGCTCACACTGATCTTCCCCCCACCCCGCCCCCGAATCCAAACAGGACCTGCCTATGTTTCCTGAGCTCTGTCCCCAGAGAGTCCCTCCATGACTCCGCTCAGCAAGGGAAGGGCCCAGAAGCCCCCTGAAGCCTGAAGGACAGTCTTTTGCACAGAGGACAAGCATTTTCTCTGAACCATGAATGAGTAGTGGTGTGGAAGACATGAGCCACTCTGAAAGAAAGGCCTCCAGCCCCAGACATCATCTTCATGCCCAAAGAGACGATCCGTACCCACAGCAGACAAGATAGAGCCACTGCACAGTACAATGTAGTCCTTGTCGGGGACAGCAGGCGACTGCTACCCAAACCATTGCCCACTGTCTGCCGCCTTTACCAAAGGTGCTTTATCCGACAGAAGTCATTTCCCCATCAAAGGTGGGCTGATTCTTCGACTAGAATGTGATGTTCCAGTCACTGTGGAGACTCCAGAAGGAGGCGCTCCCCTTGGCACAGGTACGGCCTCAGCGGGGAGGCCTCAGCACCCCATAAAGAGCAATACCATAGACTTGCTAAAGCTATGGCACCCAGTGTGTTCCTGTCCTGCACCCCTCAGCCCAGGAGCCAGCACAGCGGTGCCCCCTGTGGTTGCTGACCACAAGTCTACATGGCATTGGAAGCTTGTGTCTCTACTTGACCCCCTTCTGGTGTGGGGTTGGCAAAGCTATGGCCCCACTCGGGTCTAATACTGTGTTCCATGCTAGGAAGAAAGTCTGCAGAGCAGAGGCTGGAAAGAGAACTGCAGACCACGTGAGCCTGTGTTGTAATTCAGTGTTCACAGTTGTGAGGTCATTGATCCCACCCCTCCTGGTTTGGTTGGCATCTTTTGCTGCCCTCCCTGGACTTGGAGCTACCCCCCTGCCCCGGCCATCCATGGAAAGGCAAGAAGAGCAAAGACTCCCCCAGGGCCCTCCATGGCTACTGGTCTTGACAGCACCTGTGAGTGAGTCCACAGGAAAGCCATGTGCATACCTGACACAGAAGGTCCCTGTCTTCTCTTCGATCTGGAAAGGAAAGAAGTGTATTTGTACGTTGAAGGGGCCTTGGGCCACAATTGTGTCCCTTGGAGCCTGGTGGTGAGGCAGAGCGGGCTCTCTCTGTCTGGTCTTTGAGACACACCACAGAGCCCAGAATCTTCTTCTGTCCCATCCTGATGGACAGCAGGCACAGGGTGGGAGCTGAGGGTTGGGGGAAGCCACGCAGCTGATTGTGCCCCAGGCAGGCGGGCCAAGGGCTGCTAGGGCCTGGGGAGCCCTGCTTCTCACCAGTTGACCTGTATGACCCTGCTAGTGTGAGCGCATGTTTCTCTCAAATGTCTCCTGGACTTCTGGGAAGTAAGAAGCTGCATCTCTTACCACCTGGAAGGTAGTTGAAAGTTCCCGAGGTATCAGCCTTCAGCATTTCTGTCCTAGGTCCAGCTGCATACTGCCTTCCAGAAGGGCCGTAGGTGCTGGGGAAGCAGGTCCACTCTCCTTTGTCTGGGTCTTTATCTCATTTTCTAGTGGCACAACTTACTATTTTTCTGTTTGTTCTGGGGGTATAGTAAGAAAAAGGAAAGTCTCTTAGTAACTGGGCCTCTGAGTAGGCATAAGAAGAAGCCTGGGATGGGTGAGTAGGGAATGACGGGCCTCAGCCCCTGACTCTATCTATGGTAGTGGTCAACAGGGACTCTTGGCAGAGCCATAATGGAAGCTTTGCAGGCAGGGACGACAAAGCTTTGTGTTACCTGAGCCCAGGTTCCCCAGCAGACTACCAGCTGCAGACACTACATGACTAGTAAACGGCATGGGGAACCGGTCTTGCTGGTCATCTACTGAGGCTCCCCAAGACCCTTGTGAGTGGGAGGGTTATGGTGTCTTGGGCACACACTGCTGCTGCACAGCCTGCCTTCAGCATGGGTGGGTGAGAAAGATGATTTCAGGATGCCGATGGAGAGCATCTTTGCAAGCAAGCAGGCGCTCTAGGGGCTGACCAAGGGTCCTAGCCCCCTTGACCATGTCCTCAGGGGCAGCTCTGGTTACCAGTGGTTGAGGAAGTCCCTGAAATATCTGGATGGGCTTCTGATGGTGGTGCCATCCCCCCTTGTTAGTGTGTGAAGACCCTGACACACTGACACTCCCTTGACTAAGAATCAAATGCTACCTCTGGGTTCTGTTTTATCCTTTGATGAAGACATAGGATGTTTTACCCTTTGATGAAGATATGGGCTGTTTTCCAAGTCTGCTGAGTGTTAACATAGGCCGAGAGACTCCTAAACATGGACAGGAGAATCTGTTAGCAGGGACAGTAGTGCCAGCCACATGCTGCGGGTGCCCCTGTATACTTGGTGTCTTGGCATGTGACCTTGGTATGACCTTAATCTTGCTGGTAATAGCACTGGTTCTTGGGGGCTCCTTGAGTTTCAGAATGTGCATTCATCCTCTTCCTTTGGGGCAAACAAAGGGGACCTTTTGCTCACAGGAACTTGGATGTGCAGACCCTGCCTGGGCCTTGAGTCTGTCCTGGGATAGCTCTGTTGCTTGCCTTAGCCCCACCAAAGCCTTGTGGTTCCCAGAATTTATGGTGTAGTCAGTGATAGGTTTGTGCTCCTGAGTCACATGCCTCTCTGCAAACAGTTCTCTGGGATGGCCTTGGATTGTGTGACCTGGGTATCCTGATTCCCTTCCTTCCTGTCAGTGAAACCACTGAGGCAAAGGTCCCATTGGGTCATTGCCAGGATCCTCTGCCCCTCCCCTGTCTTGGCAGGATGCCTCTTATCTCTGGCCTCTGTAATGCTCTCCCTGAAGTCTCTTGTGATCCTCTCTGGAGTTGCTGACTGATTTCTTCTTTCGGTCCCTCTTCCTCCATCCTGAGGGAATCCTGAGAGTCTTTGAGCATCATAGAGGAGGCCCAGACATGGCCAGCTGTCCTCTTTGCTCTGCAGGCCCTGGGAGAGGCAAGCATTTGTGCCAAGTTGGATCTTGAGAGTGGGTGGTGCCTGGTGAGAAGTAGGTCCTGTCCTACTTCCTTTGGGCTGATATCATACCGTGCCATAGGCTGAGGCCTTCAGAAAACAGATGTTGATTACAGGCATCTCTGGATTTGGGATGTCCTAGGTCAACAGGTCCTGGTAGATTGTCTGTCTGATAGGTGCCCACATGAACAGCACCTTTTGGCTGGTTTCCTTGGGCAGAGGGGTGAGAAGCCCACCCTGGCAAGGGACAGATGGTGGTGCCCTCCTCATTTCAGTGGTTTAGCAAAGACATTTCCTCTTGATGTTCACACACTGGAAATTAGGTTGCAACATATGAATTTGGAGGGTACCAACTCTCAGACCATGGTAGGTCCTAAAGAAAGTGATGTGTGCAGGAAGCAGAGGTTCCAGATTGTTTGGCTTAGGAACACATGAAAGACAAGAGTGGGGAGAGTGATGTTCCCTGATCAGTGGGATCCAGGGGTTAAGCCGCCATGGATGGCAGAGCCTCACCTGGTAAAGAGGCTGATGTGGAACAGGCAGGGCAGCATGAAGGCCATTTCCCTAGGCTGAGTAGATTCACTTTCCCCTTTCCCACTCCCTGCAGGACACAGCTTCCACTTGTCACCCCCAGCTTCTAGGTCTCTAATTGCTTCTGAAGTCCCTTTCCAAAGACACTGTGTGGCTCCCTGCAGAGGTGCAGGAGCCCATGGGAAATGATCCGACATTTCCTGGGGAGTATGACACAGGTCCTGTGGCATGCCTTTGTCCCTCCCAGGCTGCTGTCATTGTCCACCCCTGTAGGTTTGGCCTTGAGCCAGGCCTAGGCTGGAGCTGGAGTTGCTTGTGAGCATCCAGGAAGAGGGTACCCTGAAGTGATGGGGGAGATTGTTCAGCCTTTTAGACACGGTTGGTGGTGTGCCTCTTGATTTCTCTCTCAGTAACTCTTCAGATGGGCCTGGGGCATGCTGCAGGGAGGACGACAGGAGAGGAGTCATCCCCACTACATTCAATTCTGAGGCCCTGGGAGCCCCAGGACTCTGTCTTGCCTGGCCTTCAGTCTGCATTCCTCTCATTGAGAAGGTCTACTTTCCAGTGGACCTTGGCTTGGCCTCTCTAAGTTCCAAAAGTGTTGTGGACTGTGGCAGGAGGGAAGGAAGAAGGGAACTGTGTCTCTGGCTTGTTTGAGCTGGGCCTGGGTCTCCCCTGCTGCCTGGGTCTTGTTTCAACATGCTTGGCCAATTGGAGGCTACCAAACTCCATCACATGACAGAAGGTTGATGCCTATCTCTCACAAAGACTAAAAGAAGGCAGGGTTGGAGAGTGGCTCAGAGGTTAATATTGTTTGCTCCATAGTCATGAGGACAGTATCGCAGATCCAAAACCTGTCCTACATACCAGGCATTCTTACAAAGGCCTATAACTCCAGCTGGGGAGGGCGTAGAGATAGCAGGATAGCTGGGGCTTGCTGGCTCCCAGTCTACTAGAGAGAGGATGCCCAGGTCAGGGAGAGACCTTTCCTCAAAGGAATATGTGGAGTGATAGAATGGAATGTTTCCTGGATACTGTGAGGGTCAACTCAGTGTGCCCAGAAAATTCTCAAAGGACCAAAGCTTAGGGCTTAGCAACCCCATAGGAACTGACCCCCCTCTGATGTCTCTCTCTGTCTCCTTGAATGGGCATCACAACATGGGACCTTTCTGGAGTTGCAGCTACATGTCAAGCACTCCTAAAGGGACAGAGATGCCTGTGCTCTGAAAGCCACTCTGTTGCTCTTCAGTCCAGCAAAATTCAGCCTTCCCTCCACCTGGAACACAAAGTCCTCCCACCAGTTTTGAGATTTGAATGTCTCCTGCACACAAGCTCCCCAGGTACACTTAACTTGCCCTGTACTTGCAAGCCGGACAGTAGTGCTCTTTTTCTCCCTAGGGCAGTCTCCCAACTCAGCTCCCAGTTGCCTTAACATTCTCAGGGCCTCTTTTCTAATTCTGTAGTACTAAACGCGTTTGGGAACAAAAACGCACCAACGTAGAGTAGGAATGTCTTAGGCATAGCATGACAATAGAGTCTCATACCTAGAAATGTGGGATGTGTCGTGTCTTTGTCATAATACAGTCCTCTCAAGACCTAGAGGCCTGTCTGTGCCCCCTTTGCTAATCATTGTGACTGCTTTGTGTGGCCCACCCCGTGCCCTGAGGCTCCACTACTGCTTCAGCAATACTGTTTCTGCCAGTACTACTAGCTTCTGTCCTGTGGCTGAGTTTGTTGTCCACTGTCCCCCTATGGGGTAACTGTGTAGTATTTTTATGTCACACAGGAGGAACCCAGAGGACACGGAGGCTGTGCCCTTGCCAAGGCCACACTCTGAACACATGCTCACCCTGGGCCCAACCGAGAAGTCCAGCAAGAACTCTTGTTCCCCTGGTTCTAACCTGTGCTGGGACAAATATGGCATTCTAGAAAACAGAACAGGTCCCCAAAAGAGGTCTTGTTGACAATGGTCACTAAGCTCCACACAGCAGTGTGTATAGGCTTCTCACATGTCCCTGGTGCTCTGCTGTCTTCCTTGAGGGTCAGAGCCCTGTGCTGGTGGGAGGCTCAGCGCAAGGCCAGGCCTTGTCCAGGGCCCACAGTCTATAAGAGGTAGAGGCAGATTTGAGTCCAGGGCAGATTCAGGATCATTGTTTTCCTGTCCATTTGATAGAGGAGAGGAGGACACTGAAGCCAGGTGGGGTTTTATGATTTACGGTCTCTTCTCTCCATTGGGACCAGATGAGCGTGTGTGTGTGGTTGGCTGTGAACTTCAGTGATGCACTAGAGTGGTCCATCCTTGTGCTGAACACTGAGATGTTATGAAGCCCTCATCCTCTCTCCCCTTTGTGATTCTCATTCCAGGTCAGTGTGACCACATCTCTGAAATGTTTGATTTCTATGTTATCTTGCATATCTTACCATGATTTTAAAATATTCTATATTCAAACTGTAGAATGTTAGGTGTTGCTGGTGTATCACACCTATAATCCTGTCACTTAGAGGGATGAAGCGTAAGAAATGCCAGGAATTTGAGGCCACTCTGGCCTATAAAGTGAGACTTTTTTCCAAAAATAAAAGATGCATCATCTATGAGAATGATTGTTCTGAAAATACATTTCCAATAAACATTTAAAATCATCAAGATATATAATTGTTACTTTGTCCAGCATCCTGTTTAAAAAAGATAAGTAAACCATAAAGAT
>NW_008338996.1:10210560-10267256 GCF_000622305.1 Nannospalax galili | reverse complement strand
ATGCTGAAAGTGCCCTAAAAGGGTTTTCATTTTCTTACGTTGTCTAGGATGATATTCTTAGGGTTTAAGTATTTTTTACAAAAAACTCCTAAGAAAATATTTTCTTATATAAAAGAACAGATTCCTTTATTTCCAGTTATGAAGGGAAAAAAATCTTAATTTCTTTTTAAAATATTTTCATTTTATGTGTATGAGTGTATTGCCAGCATCCATGTAAGTGCACCCATGATTTGCAGTGCCCACAGAGGTCAGAAGAGGGTGTGGGATCTCCTGGAACTGGAGTGATGGGCAGTTGCTAGCCTTCATGTGGGCATTGGGAACTGAACCCAGGTCTTCTACAAGAATAATCAGTGCTCTTAACCACTGAGCCATCTCTCCAGCCCCCATCCCCAATACTTTCTCAGTGTTATTGGCAATAGAAACATGGCTCTGTGCCACAATGTCAGGGGCCTGAGTTAAGAGATCACCACTCAGGCAAAACCAAGATTCATGTTTTTGATGAAGAATTGCATTATAAGGGGAGCTAAATATTTTTTAAAAAGCTGTATTGATTAATCATGGAAAGCAAGGTACTCCAGGAGAGAATAAAGTACCTCCCATAGGACAAACTGTTTTCTCAAGAGAGAGGCATAGGTAGGTTTTCTTTTTAAAAAAATTTTTTTGACATTTTATTTGTATGAGTGTTTTACCTGCAGGTAAGTGTACCCATATCATGCAATGCCTGAAGAGACCAGGAGAGGGCGTTGGGTCCTCTGGAACTGGAGTTATGGACGGTTGTTAGCCACTATGTGGGTGATAGGAATGGAACCTGGGTCCTCTGCAAGAACAGCCAGTGCACTTAACACTGCGTCAGCTGTCCAGTCCCAAACAGGTTTTGTATAAATGGGATATATGAGATCCTGGTGGTGTCTAAGTTTCATCTCCACAGGTTTCTAAGAAATTACCCCCATTTTAACATTGCCCAAACAATAAAAAGTGAAACAAGGTTAAAATTTAAGACGTTTTCCCAGTAAGCAAAGTTGTGGGTCATATGAGTGTAAAAGGATCAAGAAGTCGTAGGAACATGAGGTTAGACACCATTCTAGCCCAAGTGAGTGCAGCCCAATTACTGCCCTTGATTTCCTTGATTGAGATGTCCCTGGGAATGAATCATCTGTCCTGAAGTAAGCTCAGTTTATGACTGTCTTTGGAAAGATACCTTTTGGTAAAGACATGCTGTCTCAGTGAGCCATTTGGTCTTTATCAGAGACCTCTGAAGTCTTAAGTCTTACTTGCTTTCTGAGCAGCAAATGCAGATCATATCCTGGTAGGAGAGCCTCCTTTTCCCAGCCCTTCTCTCCCCATGTCATAATTCCTTGTCTATCTGACCATATGAGGATACCCAATAATGTGGCCTGCTGCAAATGCAGTTGCTACCCAGCCTGCATCTATATGTCTGTACCCTGTGCTCCTCAACTATGAGCAGCATGGTCAGAATTCTCTGGAAGCTGTGTGGAAACTGCCTGGGCACACCCAGTCCAGCATGTCTCACCCTCCAGCAGCCTTGGAAACACTTGCAGGTGCTGCTGCTGGTCCTGAGGCCGTACTTGTGAGCCATTCCCCTTTGGTAGAATTGGAAACTAAAGCCTCTGACCCCCGGTGGTGCTTCTCTCCTGTGTGTCTGTGCCACCTGGAAGGAAAGGAATCCTCTAGGCCAGTGACGATTACCAAAGCAATATTCTTTGGCTCTTACTCTGTTCACAGTGGCACAGATGAGATGGTCATTTTTCTACTGAAAGCAGTTGGATGTATACAGTCCATCTCTTATGTTTTAGACTTATTTTATGTGGATGAGTGTTTTGCTTGCATGAGTGTGGGTACACTATGTGCCTGGTGTCTGTGGAAGCCAGGCAGTCAGATCCCCTAGGATTGGAATTACAGGCAGTTGTGAGCCACCAAGTAGGTGTCGGGAACTGAACCCAGGTCTTCTGTAGGAGTAGCAAGTGCTCTTAACCACTATACCAGTTCTCTAGCCCCTAGAGTCTATTTCTTTAAAACAAAACCCTAAACCAAAAATGTGCTTTCTCACCAATTTTCAGGCCAATCTGAAGGACTTTAAAAGCAATCAGTCTGCTTTCTGGTGGAGCAGCTGCTACTTCACAGGTGTGGTGAAGTGAAATCAGCACTGCTACCATAGCCACAGAGTGCACCATTCCTTAGACTCAAAGCAAACCCTAACTCTGAAAGAAGAGTGGTGTCAGAGTGAATGACGTCAGACTGACCCAGCCATCTAGTTGGGGTGTGAATATTTGGCCAATAAAGAGATATGTTGCAGTCGTGGCAGGTGCATATGGTGGTGGCCTTGGCTGTCCCCGTGGCCCACAGTGCTAACCTGTCCTGGAGGTCCTGAAACCCACAGGGTTTCTCCAAATGCAGAGACTGCACTTACAGTTGGCCTTGGTATAGTGGGATGAGGACAGAGAGGACAGCCTCTTCCCAGAGCAAGCCCAGCTCCTAATCATTCACTTAATAAGGTTTTCATCTGTCTTGGGTCTTCAGTGGAGTGCGCAATAATAGCAAACCTTAAGTGCACATGAAGTTTATATGCTAAGAAAATTATAAAGAATTCACACATGCTCTCCAGTGGAAACTTCTTTTGGAAAACACATTAGATTTTAAAGCTTTTGGAAGCATACTGTTCACCTGAGCGTTCACTCTAGGCTGAATTCGAGGGTTTATTTCCAGAGAGAGATCCAAATCCAAAGGGTCACTGTGCTAATGAGAGATCAGGGGCTTTCTACACTATCAAAAGGATCAACTTCCATTCCCATAACAGACACAGACTCTAGGAAGAGGTGACAGATGATGTCAATATCAAGAAATAGGTAATCATTGCAGAACTATTATGACAGAATTTTTTCAGTCTAATCAAGCTTTAGAGCAGCTGAGAAATGCTTAACACCTACAGAATATTCTCACTGGAGTAACTCTCCCTGGAGTCAAATTCATGAGAAAAATTTCTCTTCTCAGGTTAGATCAGACATAGACAGAAGCAGCCTGGCCTGCACATCCTATTGACATACCTAGAGATTATCCTTAAATACAAGTAGCTGGGCAGTCGCACAGTGTGCCGTCTCTCCATTCCTGTGTTTCATGGGATGTACAACCCCTGTCCATTCCCACAGCTCCAAAGATGTGCCATCCAGTTCTCTTACCCACAATACTATGTCACTGAGTGGTGGCATAAACCATGTCCATGAGGTGCTTTAGATGAAATCCACAGACTGGGATTTCAGTCTGGACGTATGGGCCAGACCTTCTGAGCTCCCTTGAGATAATTCAGATGAGACACATAGGTTGTAGTGTGGAAGATGGAGTTTATTATAAACTAGACTAAACTCTCAGGGGTGAGAGGTGACAGTGGTCAAAAAGACTATTGCCCTGATCTACTTTCTAAATAGGCTCTATATACTATTTTCTACAATTCTAGAACAATCCTTTTTTTTTTTGAGGGACTGTATTCTACCCAAGTGATTAGCAGGCCTGTTTGGACTGACTCTCACAGGAGGGAGCTCTCTGCTTCATATCACAAGATGGTTTATGATAATTTTTCATGTGCTATTTCAACTTATTGAAAGCAGACTCTTGAAGTGAGGAGTCTCCTCCAAAACCTTCTATCCTGTGTCAGGTCGGTCCTGGTTCTATAATGGGGAAAGGGAAAAACAGCAAGGAGCTAAGGGGATTAAAAACACTGTGGGTCAGAAAGTTGGCTCAGCAGATAAAGGCACTTGCCATCAAGCTGAATGATCTGAGTTCTATCCCTGAGACTCACCTGGGGGAAGGAGAGGACTGAGTCCTACAAGTTGTCCTCTGATCACCATACATGCAACATTGTATGTATGCCTCGCCCCCCTCCAAATAAATGTAATATTAAAAAGATATTATCTAAATTAAAAATACATTAAATCCTTGAGAACAGCTAGTAGGTAGGTAAACTATTTCTAACAGAGGTTACTATTGTATATCCCATGGTATAAAAATGTATACCATGGGAAAGAGAAACCAGAAGCTCATCCATGGAAAGTTCCAGTGAACTGGGAACTCCAGCCAATTGTCTCAACTTCAGCAACTGATTTCTCCCTGATGAAGCTCCTGACATGACGATGTTTGGCTGTCCATCTCCTGACCCTGTCTATCTGCTGCCTGTATTTAGTTTTTCACTTTTACTTGCTATATACTTAATAAATTCATTCAAAAGTGTGGCTATCATAGATCATGCTCCCGACCTTACAGAACAGCTGGGGAGATGTTGAAGTGTCTGTTGCATAAGCATAAAGACCTGAGCTCAAATCCCCAGCACTCACAAACAAAACCAAGTGTGATGTTTGTGCCTATAATCCTAGCGAGGCAGAGACAGGAGAATCTTGGACTTGCTGGCCAACCAGTCTAGACAGTAATCTCCAGATTCAGTGAGAGGCCCTGTTTCAAAAAAGAAGGTGGAGAAACAATTGAGGAAGGCACCTAATGTTGTCCTCTGACCTTCACACACATGTGCATATATACACATACAGGAAGAAGGAGAGAGAGAGAGAGAGAGAGAGAGAGAGAGAGAGAGAGAGAGAGAGAGAGAGAGAGCGCTTTTTTTCTATGTGGATAATATTCCTTGTCTCCCAAGGCTTCGCTCCTCAGTAATATATATGTGAGAGTGTGAGAGCCAATGAGAGAGAGAGAGAGAGAGAGAGAGAGAGAGAGAGAGAGAGAGAGAGAGAGAAAGAGAGCGAGCTTTTTTGCTATATGGTAATTATAAGGCCTCTGGAAGTGGATCTCCAAAAGATTGAGGCCAGCCTGGTTGACATAAGCAAGTTCCAGATCAGTTGGGGCTACAGGGAGACCCTGTCTCAAAAAAAGAAAAACCTACCCCCCCAAAAAAAGCCCAGTTTGTCTCTTATTGTGTGGGAGGATATGAAAGTAAAAAGGGGAGGAAGAGATCTAAGGAACAGAGGGAGGGGTGAAAAGAGAAGGTAATGGAATGTGTGATGTGAAAGAAGAGAGAACTATTTGTAGGCAAGAAGGAGACCAGCAGGAGTGCTGGGTTACGATATGTGTATGGGCAAATAAGAACAAACTATAATATGTGTGTGGGATGCCAGCATGCATGGGGGAGGGGTACACAAGGCCCCATCCCTAACTGAGGAGCTATTGGCAAGTTAGTTGATGGCTATTGGGTGGGGAGGTCATTTTTCTTCAAAGGTGTGGCTCCTAGTAGGTGGCTCATGCTTCAGTGGGTGACCCCACACCCATGCACATATAGGTAGAACTAATTTGATTCAGTGGGTTTTTTTAAGGGCATGAAGTTGGGAGGGAGATGTAGCGGGGGCCCTGAGAGGAGTTGAAGGAGGTGAGGAGTATGATCAAAATGCATAGCATATATCCATGAAATTCTCAATAAATAATAAACCTGATAAAAATAATATATGTTGGAAAACATCTCAATGAAACCTATTCCTCTATACAGTAACCCTCCAAAATTAACAAAAATACTTCACAAAAGGAAAATCACATGGCCTAGTCCAAAGGTTGTATGTGTGCCTTCTGCCGCGAGTGATACTGGGGAGAACTCAGTCACATGACCCCAGCAGCACGGGGTCCTAGAGGAGGGTGAAATGGGTTCCTGGGCCTGTGGCATAGACTCTGCTACAGCGCATCCTAAAGGTCATCGAAGGTCAGGCTTCTTTTTTCTCCTCACGTGGAACACACTCTCTAGAGCTCCACAGGGTGAGTGGAAGGCGCAGGCAGTGCGTCCACATCCACGTGAGGCCTGCACGCCATTACGGTCTCCATTTCACAGAGGCCAAGAGACTATGGGGGCCGGGAAAGGTGAAAGGAGGAACCAGAACCTCGGCCATGGGGCCCAGCTCGGCGTCTGCACGTGCTGTAGCCAAGACTGAATGGATGGATGCCTAGCCACTCCTGTCAGTCAGGTCTTGGCATGACTTAGAAGCAACCCTTCCCAAATAGCTCAAAGGCATGAAGATTCTCTTTATCCAAGTCATTGCTCCCAGTCACGTTCCAGAAAGGAAACAGGCGCTGCTGTGGCAGTGTCCACAGCAAGGCCATCCATCAGCACAGACATCAGACTGAGAGCTGCAGTGAATTCATCGCAGCACTCCTTGAGTACCCAGCTTCTGTCACTACACACTAATGGTCAGCAGAGGGCGCCCGCCTCACCCTCTGACCAACCAGTCTTTCTGTGGTGGATCTTCCTACCAAGAAGCTGGACAGTTTTTTTTTTTGGTTTTGGGGGTTTTTTTGTGGAGCCCCCTACTGGTCAACAGAAAGAAAGTTCCCAAGACAAGTTCGTTACACACTGAGCAAGAAACCACCAATTTCTGGATTTCCCCATGCGTTTTTTACCCCTTTACCGCCTCAGCTACTATTTTAGCAAGGCTTAGTTTTACAAAGACATCCAACCATTTAGGTGTCTGTAGGCTCAAACAGCATGCTGCATAGTTATTTTTTTTCCCGCATTCGGGATGGTTTCTGCAAAGAACTCTTCCATTCAAATTCAGAGAAAAATAAACATCCACAATTGCCACCTTCCAGCAGAAGGGGGACCAGCAGGAGGGGGGCAGGAGAGAGCAGTGGGCAGGTGTCTAAATTTTCAGGAGACAATGATAATGAAATCCATTAATTTTCACAGTGAGTGTATGATAAAGAAAGAGTAATAATAATAATAATAATAATAATAATAATGCTATGATATGGAAACTAGATAGTGAGTGGGACTCACATATGGAGAGAAAGCCAGCTGGAGGTACTAGACAGATCTGCACATAAAGGATTACGTATGGGGGTGGAGACCCAAATTCACCAGTGTGGGCCTGGAGCCAGATCCGGAAGGGCAAAATGCCAGAGAGATGGTAGATGTGTGTGGTTTTTTTTTGGGGGGGGGGCAGCAGTGGAGAATGGCACTCTGGAATTTAAAAATCCCAGGGTTTCTGAAGGATTCAGTAAGAAATGTTGACTGAGAGTTTTCTGTGGCCTGGAACTAGGGTTATAAGACAGGAATTGATCAGATTCCCCAGAAGATGAACCGAACTCATAACCATAAAAATCAAAGTGCCACCAGAGCCTCAAGAGAGAGGGACTAATTGTGTGCAGAAGCAATTGGGGCCAAGGAGTGAGTGCAGAGATCCCAGGATATTTAATCTAAGGAAAAGTATTGTCTGCCCTGTAACCCCAAGAGGGAGTTTGTATCCCCAGAGGGACATGGTGGCCTTTTGTAGGGCTGAGCTGTACCCCACAGTAGCTTTTATAGGGATAGGAACCTTCTTTTGTTGACCACAAGGCTAGTATCTGCACAGGAACTCTTAGGGCCTGCAAATCACAGAGGGTCTCAGAATCTGGCTTCAGATCAGGGCAGCCAGACCATTCAGCCAACCCTTTTTTTACATCTATCTGGGTGGGGCAGTGAGGCTCTTCTGGACAGAGAGCATGTCTGGTGCGTTTAACAGGCTCTTAAAAATGTTTGGCAGCATTATGCAAAGTGGAAGAAATCAGTCACAGAAAGTCATAGAGTATATGAATTCCATTTATATAATACTTTCAGAAGACATAAATCCACTGTGAAAGAAAGTTCCCAGAAAGAAGGCTCATCTTACATTGAACCTTCTACAAGGTTGATGAACTGATTAGAATGTCAATGATTGTGGGGAGGTTGGAATGTTGCAGGTCCAGAGTCTAATTATATTTTATCTTGGGCTATCATCAGCCCCTAATAGCCATCCCTTGCCCACCTCTGTGTATCATCTAACATCCTTGAGACTATATGGTGCAATCTTTTGGAATGTGTTAACTTAGCAAGCCACTAGCTTCAATCAACCCATAAACTAAGAATGTCATCAGGAAGTTGGAGATATGGCTCTATGGTTAAGAGCAAAGGACCCAGGTTGAGTTCTCAGCACCCACATGGCAGCTAACAACGATCTATAACTCCAGTTCCAAGGGATCCAATGCCTTTTTTTTTTTTCTGGCCTCCGCAGGCATTGCACAACATGAGTGCACTTACATATATAATGCACACAAAATACCAAAACACTCATATGCATAAAATAAAAATAAATGAATACATTTTAAATGTCATCAGATAGTGTCTTGAAACCACAACAGACACTCCACCCTGCTTTCCTACAACCTACCTAATTTTTTCACCAATGTATTTGGTGTCTTGATGTATGATTTCTTTGTTCTGTTATTTTAAAAAGTTCATGAAACTTGCTGTGTTGGAACAGGGAATTTGAAGTAACCTGAATCTGTGTTTCAGGGCCATGGTCACTCATATTTCACTCCAGAATAAGCTATCTTTTGAAGGTTTTGAGGTGAGCAAAAGGTAAAAGCTGTGTTTTTATATCCACACCACAAAGACAGAAAACAGACAATGGTCACCAAGGGCCCAGGGAAGGAGGGAATGACTACTTAATTAGTATCAGTTTTCTTTTGGATTGATGAATGTCTTGGAACTAGATAGAGTGATGGGTGCACAGCATTATAAGTATACTAAATACAACAGAATTGTACACTTTAAAAGGGTTAATAGTTATTTTATGTCATGTGAATTATACCTCTCAAAAAAAACTAACCATTCCCCATACATAGGAAACATGATTTATAAATGTATATTCTGGGGCAGGAGAGATAGCTCAGTGGTTAAAAGCACTGGATGCTCTTGTAGGAGACCCAGATTCTTTTCCCAGGACCCACATGGCAAATAACAACCGTCCTATTGTAACTCCAGTTGCAGGGAAATCCGATGCTTTCTTCTGGTTCTCTTCTGGAATTACATGTCAAGGGTGCACTTACATACATGTAGGCAATACATTCATAAAATAACAATAATAAAAAATTTTAAATAAATGTATATTCCACATCTATGTGAATATTTGTAAGTCATATGAGGTTTAGATGGATAAGATCTCTTTGTGGGTTAAAAACAGTTTAGCAAGTATGTTTAGTCACTTTCTGTTGCTGTGTCAAAATACTTAAGATAAAACTTATTTTATTTTATTTATAAAAGATTTTAGTTCATGGCTTCAGAGATTTTAGTCTGTGGTCAAATAGTTCTATGATTTTTGGGTTCAAGGAAAGGGAAAACATCATAGCAGGGAGTCTATGGTGAAGGGAAGCTGCTCACTTCATAGCAGCCAGGAAGCAAAAAGCATGGAAAGGACTGGGCACAAGACACACACTTCAAAGGCATGCCTCTAGTGACCTGCTTCCTCTAGCCAGGCCCCACTTCCTAATTTCTAACACCTCCCAATATTGCCTTCAAATTATAAATCCATCGGTGGGCTTATCTATTGGTTGGTTCAGAATCTTTATGATCTAATCAGTTCCCCCAAGCCTCACCTCTGAAATTGCACTAACTGCACTGGAACCAAGTCTTCAATGCATGCCTGAGCTTAGGGAGGGGAATAGGAATAGGCTTCATATCCAAACCATGATAGCAGTGCAGTTTGGGGGCCCAGAGCAAAATTGCAGTAAAAATAAGCTTTCACCTATGATCCATGGATTCTGGGCTTAATGAAAACAGACAGAGGTACCCAGGCAATGGGAATGTTCGTGAGGAAGCCTCTTGAGTAATCTGTGATCTTTAATTGCAGTAGAGGATGAAGCTATGGAGTGTTTTACCCAAAAGTCAGAGGTGACAGTTGGGGTGGGGGTTGGGGATTGTCGGAAGAGTAAAGAAGATCAAGGAAGTTGGAGGCACAACTGGGTAAACGTTTCCCTCCAACGAGTTTGAACTTAGCCAGGCTTGTTCACAAAGCTCCTCCTTTTGAGCTCAGCTTTCTTGGGTCTCTGTTCTTTCCTCTCTCTCTCTCTCTCTCTCTCTCTCTCTCTGTCTTTCTCTATCTCATACAATTCTCTCTCTCTTTCTCTATATCATGCAATTCACATGCATTACTTATTGAATCTTTTTAAAAAATATTTTTACTATTTTTATTTTATGTATATGAGTGTATTGCCTGCATGTACATAAGTGCACCCATGTCATGCAATGCACTCAGAGGTCAGAAGCGGGCATCAGATCCCTTGGAACTGGAGTTAGGATGCTTATTAGGAACTGAACCCAAGCCTTCTGCAAGAGGACAGTGCTCTTAGCCACTGAGCCATCACTCCAGTGCCTACTTATTGAATCTTATATGTATTGGATAGTATCATCCTTGTTATTTTCTTTTTGAGATGATAAGAAAGGCTAACAAAACTGAAGTAGCTTTTCTGGGATGATCATGGAGGTATTAAGTGGTGGAATCAACAGCAACTCACACAGCTTTGATCTTGCCACTGAGCTATGCTGTCTCCTTGACCCAAGACCAAAGCAGCAACATCCAGAGACCTGTCTAGTCCACCCTCCATATCTTGGGGCCTTTGACCAACACAGAAGACCCCCTTCTTTCTTATCATCCTCTGAAATTGTTTATTCATTTCACCCATTCCTTAATTGTACTTGCTGTGCCAAGTAATGTGGGCAAAACCATGGATTATATCTATAAAAATGTGGATTCTGTTACTGCCTTATGAACAAATTAGTCAGGGGTTGGTGATTTAGCTCAGTGGAGGCGTGCTTGCCTAACAAGCTCAAGGCCCTGAGTTCAGTCTTCAACTCCAAGGGAGAAAAAAAAAAAAGATAAAATAAACCAATGATTTGGGAAACAAGTAATGGGAGAAGAGAGAGCTTTATGAATAACAAGCTGACTTGGAAGATGGCAGGTCAAACACTCTTAGCAATGTCTGGCTATTGACCTAAGTATAAGCCTTTTGTGGGATTTTTGCATGGGAGGAACCCTGGGTGCCGGGATTGTTTATTAATCTTGCTTTGTGAAGGTCAGAAACTGTGATGCAGTGATATTGAAAGAATTAAACAAGAGCACCCAACACAGTGCCTAATCAAGTTCAGATGGGATAAAAATGTTATTGTTCTTGAGTATCTGAGCCTGTGAGTCTAAAAGGATCATAAATTCTCAAAACAATTCTGTTGGTCTGTGTCTGATTTTATGCTCTATGCCCTCCAGCTCCCGTCACCCCAGCCTTCAAGCCAGAAATGTCATTGTCATTGATAATTACTGCTAATAACATTCACCATTCTGGGAATATTTAGATCCCCCCTTAATATCACCATACCACAGATGACATGTTGTTAAACTTTTTTCATCTAGATTGATTATCTTTTTTATTTCCTGAAGACTGACCCTCAGAATGATTTCCCGAACACTTTCATATCTCATCTCCCAGTTTTCAAGTCTAAGAATTTCTCTTGCAATGACAGTGAATCGTTCAGCACTCCCCCCACCCCCAGCAGTACTGGGGATTGAATGTAGGGCATCACACATGCTAGGCAAGTGCTCTACTACTAAACTACATGCCCATTTCTCTTTTTATTCTCATTTTGAGAGAGTCTAAGTTGTGCAGGCTGGCCTTGAATTCACTCTGCATTTTTTATTATTTAGTTTACCTTTGAGTTTTGAGCCAGGGATCTTATTCTCTAGCTCTGGCTAGCCTAGAATTCACTGTATGGCCCAGACTGGCCTTGAACTCGTGGTCATCCCTTTGTCCAAGTACCTGGATTATAGGCATGAGATACTATGCCTGGATTTTTATTCTGTATTTTTCTTGAAGACTTTCTTCTCTAATCTTAGACACAGTGAACATTCAAAACCCTGAGTTCACTACCCTGTCCAGCAGCTTTCACATTTTAATTTTAATCTGTCTTCCTAATTAGCATGTGAACAACTTAGAAATAGCACTGGCAGTCAGTAATCTGTCTCCATATCTTCCCAAATCATCACTTTGGTTTTATTGTTTAAGACTACAAGGAAATGATTTGGTATCAGGAGCTAGAGAACTTTTCCTAATGATCTGCCAGTTAAGTGTTTGATCATAGAAACTTGTGTCAATATTGACTTATGGAGCTCCCCCCTGTGCCTTTCCAACATCATTAAGTGTCTAATTTGTTGGGTGCCATCTTCCACTCTGGTCACAGGTAGTCTGACCTGAAGGAGGTCTACGGGGTGGCAGGAGGAGATAAGGAACACATGCAGCATGTTGCAGAAGCTGAGGTGGAATGAGTAGGTGATATGGTGGCAGGAAGTAGGGGCAGAGGAGGGAACGGTCAAGTCTATTGGAGATAGTTGAGTTTCTGGAACTTCTTCATAGAGGGAGGTAACCTTTAAAACTTTTCCTGGAGGAAACATTGTAGGACAACTTTAAAACCAATATCCCTGATCCACCTTTGACACCTGCAATATTTTTAGATGTGTAGCACCGAGCAAAGGAACCTTTGATCTGCTACCATCTGACACGCTGGAACACACCAGCATAGTAAAGGCTACTTTGGGAACATATGTACAGCGTTGTCATTAAAAGGCACATATTTCTTGTTATACAGAGTAAGCAGGGGAAAGGCATTTCGAGGCCTACTGCCTGTGCTTGACTTAATCTAATTTTTTAAAATTTTTATTATTTTTATTTTATGTGTATGCGTATATTGCCTGCATGTAGGTAAGTGCACCTGTGTCGCGCAGTGCCCACAGGGGTCAGAAGAGGCTGTCGGATCCCCTGGGACTGGAGTTACAGACAGTTGTTAGCTGCCATGTGGGTGCTGGGATTCGAACCTGGGTCTTCTGCAAGAACAACCAGTGTCCTTGGGCGCTGAGCCATCTCTCCAGCCCCTAGTCTAATTTTTTAATATCCAGCCTCTGTGGGAGCTGTCCGAGGTGCTGATCCCGCCAGAAGACCCTCTGCCTTTGCCTGGGGTCTGAGCTGCTGCCTCCAACTCAGAGTCAACTGCCTCTGCCTCTCTAACTCCATACATCTTCAAAAATACTTACCCAGTACACCCTAGGAACTAGCATTCTGTGATCCAATTATTAATATGAAATATAGAGGAAGAAAATATTAAAAGGAAAGTGAAGAGAATGAGGGAAAAAGGTGAGAGCTGATAAAAGTTACAATCTATTTGCCAGGGGTGGTGGCAAATGCCTTTAATCCCAGCTCTCAGGAGGCAGAGGCAGGCAGATTGCTGTGAATTCAAGGCCAGCCTGGTCTACATAGCAAGTTCCAGGCCAGCTGGAAGGAAGACCCTGTCTCAAAAAGACCAAAAAAAAAAAAAAAAAAAAAAGTTACAATCTATTACGGTTTAATATGAAATGTCTTACAGGTTGGTGTGTTTGAACACTTGGTCCCTAATCTAGTATCAATCGCCATGCAGTCCCCCACCATGATAGACTATATCCCTTTAAACTGTGAAACTGTAAGCCAAAATAAACATCAGCCCCAATGAAGTTGCTTTCTTTGGGTATTTTGTCACAGCAATAAAAAAAAACAGGGCGTGGTGGCACATGCCTTTAATCCCAGCACTTGGGAGGCAGAGGCAGGTGGATCTCTCTGAGTTCAAGGCCAGCCTGGTCTACATAGTGAGTTCCAGGACATCCGGGGCTACAGGGAGACCCTGTCCCAAAAAGACCAAAAAAAAAATCAATATACTACTTGATAAAGCAAAAGTCATGAAAATATACAAACCCAGACAAAATACACATCATCACACTACAGAGAAAAATGACATATTCAGTACCAATTAAAGAGACACAAAACAAATTGCTTCACTGTGGCTAATATGAAAGAATCAACTCAATGCCCTTGGGACCTCAAAGAAACAAATGCTCTTATACATTGTAAATAAACTCACAATACAGCATCACAAATCCATAACAACAAACACGGTTCTGTGGCTCAGCCAAGTCCTTTTATCATCAATGGTGTAATTGAAGCTGAGTTTTACATCTATAAAAATTTATGAGAACCTAACAATCTAAAGGAAAAGATGCCAAGTTACCCTATCACCACCACCACCATCTTATTTAGTAAACAGCAAAACAATGGACTGATCGAATTCATTTTCAGAATTAAGAATTATATTAAAGCCATGCTGCTTGACTTATAAATCCATTCTACAGACTATTAGGGCTTCTGTGATGGTTAATACTGATTGTCAGCTTGACAAGATCTAGAATTATCTCAGAGACAAACCTCTAGGTGTATCTGTGAAGGAGTTTCTGAATATGGTTACTTGAGGTGCAAAGACTCACACTGACTATGGGTAGCACCAATCTATGGGCTGCGGTCCCGGACTGAATAAAAAGGAAAAAGCAAGCTGAGCACCAACATTCATCTTTCTCTGCTTCTGGACAGCAGACACCATGTGACCAACTGCGTTACTCTCCTGCCGCCATGTCATCCCCACTATGATGAACTGCACCCTCCAACCATGAACAAGAATAAACTCTTCTTTCCTTAAGGTGCTTCTGTCAGACAGATTGTTGCAACAATGAGAAAAGTAACCAATACAGTTGATAGGAATTGTTCCCCACCAAAAAAAAGGTTGATATATTAAACCCTAGGTCCCCAGCTAGTGATGCTATCTTGCAAGGTTCTAGAAACTTTAGGAAGGATATTGCTAGAGGAAATACGTCATCAGGAACATGTTCGTAGGAACTATATCCTAATTGCTCTCCCCCCATCTAGTCTCTCTCTCTCTCTCTCTCTCTCTCTCTCTCTCTCTCTCTCTCTCTCCTTTATCCTCCACCTTGTAGTCCCATGATATTCTGCCCAAACAATCATGGAACGACTGAACCCTCTGAAAACTGATCAAAATAAATCATTCCTCTAAGTTGTGCCGGACACTCTGTCACAGTGACACAAAGTCTAACACATAATATTATTCTTGTTTTTCTGTGTGTGTATGTGTGTGTGTGTGTGTGTGTGTGTGTGTGTGTGTGTGGGGTGTGTGGGGGGGGGTGTGTGTTTTTAACAGGTTCTCACCACATAGCAGTGGCTGGCTAGAACTTGCTATAAGATCAGGCTGGCCCTGAACTCACAGAGGTCTGCCTGCCTCTGCTTCCTGAGTGATGGCATTAAAGGTGTGCACCACCACACCTGGCCATAAGTATTTTTTTAAGAATGAATATATCTTCTACTCATAAAATGGAGTTGGTTCAGTTATCATTTAGTCCTTTTTTTCCCTCTCTTGGGGATACTCTTGAAACTCGGGGGTCATTCATATGTTCCTCAAATTCTGCTGAAAGTAAAGGGTCATACAGAGGAGAGCGAAAGTATTATTCAAATCCTTAGGCTTGTTCAGGTGGTTGGGGTCAAGCCCAAGAGGCCAACTTGGCAGAGGGGAAATCCTATGACCTGGGAGTCAGGAAACCTGTTCTGTTTCCAGGAGGTACCAGCAGTAGTGTGAACTGTGGCAGGCTCAGCCATAGGCTCTGAGACCCTTCTCACTGTCTGCGCCTCAGAATTCTCAGAATCCCCACAGCATGAAACAGCAGCTTTTTCTTGAGTGGTTCTCACATGCACATCTCTGTATTGGGGGTCCCAGCTGCCCTCTCCATAGGTCAATACCAAGCTCCAGAGCAGCAGGACCTTGGCTCAGGCCAGACACATCCTTGTATTTCTGGATGTAAAAGAACAGCTGATCCAGGTTCATAATTGAGACAAGGAAAGCCAGCAGCAGCCCAGGCCAGAAAGGAAAGCCCAGGTCTCAGAGTTAGATTTGAGTAAGCACTGAAGGTCAGGAGCCCAGGACTGATCTCTAGAGACTGCATAACCCAGATAAGTCATTTAACCTTCCAGGCTGTCACCCTTAAAAGGGTCAGTGAAGAGTGTTTCCTTATTAAAGAATTGTTTGATCTTGGGACCGGAGAGATGGTTCAATGGTTAAGAGCACTGGATGTTCTTCCAGAGGGACCTAGGTTTGCTTCCCAGCACCCACCTGTTGGCTAACAATCATCTACAACTCCAATTCAACTCCCTCTTCTGACCTCCATGGGTACTGCACATATGTGGTGCACTTACACACAGGCAAAACACTCATACACATAAAATAAAAATAATAAAGTATCTTTTTAAAAAAGAATTGCTAGACCCTAAATGTTTACTTACCACCTTGTCATGAAACTCATTTTCCCAAAAGGAAACGGGCAGAACTTCACTATTCTGTGTAAACATTTATTAAAGTGATTTTTAAACTCTGAGATTATTTCTCTCTCTCCTTTACTGAGAGACATTTATTATTAATGCAGAGATGTTTATTGTTTTATTCCATGAATTTCCTGAAACTATAGATTTGTTTTCAAGAGAAATGCTCTTGTATATATGCATAATATTTATAATATCTGTGACTGTTTGATACCCAGAAATCCATGGATCTGGGATTTTTAACTTCTGGAAAAGCAATGTTTGAACTCCAGAGCAGCTCAGAAGTCAAGGTTACAAGGGCTTATGCCCTGAGTAAGTTGATGTAGGTGGTGGCAATGTCCAGCTTTGTCTCTCTTCTGGTCCGTTCTCCTACCAAAGTTGGCTGTGGAGACAGAACTTGTGCCTCTGAATATCTTCTCTTGTGCCTCGAGTGTCCTCAGCTGGTGTTGACCCATGAGCACCAACCAATGTACTGGTGTGGGAATAAATGCAATGGAAAAGCAGCTGGGGGCAGGTGGACACCTTCTGTTGATAAGTCAGGGGTGGCTGGCAGCTTGCCTCTGCTACCAGGTGCTGCTGAGTCCTTGCTGAGCCTGGTCCCTAGAGTGCAGACCAGTGCTCCTCTCCACCTCTGTCGAGACACTACTCCGGGGGAACCTGTAGAGTGGACATCTGGAGGGTCACAATAGAGGAGACAGACTGTTTCCCAAAAAGGAATGCAGTTGAACACAAGCCACCAGCCAATCCAAGATCAGACAAGGCAGGTAGTAGGGTTTCACATGGTGACAGTTTTTACAGAAGGTAGCAGATGTTCTGTAGAGTCCCCAAATTGGAGAGGAATAGGGAGTAACCCCCTACCCCCTACATCAGCTTCCAAAAGTTAGGACCCAGAGTTCCCACTGTGGTGCCCCGTTAGAGATGTGGTCAGCACCTGGAAGGTAAGAAGCCTGAAGGAGAATATTCTCAACAGATCAGAATGCAAATACAATGCCTGGGATGTGTCTTTTAACATCTCTATTCGATTCACTTTTTGTACTGCCTATGAAGGGGATATGAGTATTCAGGCTCTTGACCCACTCATTGGTCTGTGACAAGGTGAAACTGGGCATGCCACAATTGGGGACCAAGCTTCTTACATATACAGTGCACATTTTCTGCAATGAGTTTCTGTAGTCCTCTTTAAGAGAAAAATGAAAAAATTCAAACTTGCTTGCAAGGTTTGCACAACAAAGAGACTAGCAGCTAAAATGCCAGAAACCTGAAGTCAACTAGAATGCCCCATTTGATTAGTTAGCTTTGTGTTTCTTTTGGCAAACAGGAAATGTATTTGAGTGTTGATAGCTTTTTGTTTTTTGTTTTGTGTGTGTGTGTGTGTACATTTTTTATTGAATATTTGTGTATTTTATACAGAATATCTTAATCATCTTTATACCCCCTTTCCCACTGGAACACTCCCCTACTCCCCGCCCCCTGGAATTCATACATTCTGTCATTTGTGTTAAAGCCTATTGTGTCAAGTTCGTGACTCCAGACGTCCCTCAGTGCAAGTTCATCCATTGAGGTCTAGCCAGCCTATCTAGAGCCCTCCCTTTAAGGAGATCAGCTCTTCCTCGCCCAGCAGTAATCAGCTGCCAATAAGTCTTCTATTAAGATTGAGGCCTGCTGTCCATTTCCACAGTTCTGTGCTGGGGTTTTGGATGCTTGAGTTTGCATGGTTCTTGTGCATACTGACAACGATTGTTCAAATTGTTTCCCACCCCTAAGAAGTGGGGCACTGGTACATACACACCTTCGTCTAATAAAGCTTGAAAAAATCAATCAGGATAGCCAAAGTCCTTACTAAGATTCTACACCGAAGTTCCCCTCCTGCGAAAGCACCTCTCTGAGTCACCTGGATGCCTGATAGAGCTCAAGGCTGCTGGTTCTGGTTAGCATTCCAGGCTTACTATCTGGCTCAGATGAACTGCCCCATTGCCTCGGCCGCCCATGCCGGTCTGTAGTCTAGAAAGTCTGTGCCAGGCCACACTGTAGTTCTTTGTGACGAGTCTTCTTAGGGAATAGTGGGGTTAGGCAAGGACAGAGCTAATAATTACCTTGCCTTCCTCCATTAGTCATGCTAACCAAAATGATCACCAGCTCCACCTAGTGGTCAATCCCCACTAAAGCTGTCTTTTCTCCAGAAGGGCAATTGTTACTATACATAGCTACATGCTATCAATTACCTCTAATGTGGCTAATCTAGATTGAGCTATGCCATAAAGGCAAAATGCACTGCATTTCAGAGGTCTGTTATTAAAAAGAACCTAAATTTATAATTTTACTTCAATTGCAAGACTAAATGATATTTTGGATACTTAAACATAATACATTGTTAAAATTAACTTTAATGGGGCTGGAGAGATGGCTCAGTAGTTAAGAGCACTGACTGCTCTTACAGAGGACCAGGGTTTGATTCCCAGCACCCACAGGCGGCTAACAGTCAACTTTAACTCCAGTTCTAGAGGAATTCGACACCTTCTTCTAACCTCTGAGGGTATCACACCACACAGGTGCACTTACACACATGCAGGCAATACACTCATACACATAAAAAAAAATATTTTTTAAAAATTAAATTTACTGGCCTGGCTGGTGGCACATGCCTTTAATCCCAGCACTCGGGAGGCAGAGGCAGACAGATCTCTCTGAGTTCAAGGCCAGCCTGGTCTACATAGTGAGTTCCAGGACAGCTCAAGCTACAGGGAGACCCTGTCTCAAAAAGACAAAAAGAAAAATTAAATTTACTTATGCCAAGTGTGGTGGTGCACACCTTTAATCTCAGCACTTGGGAGACAGAGGCAAGCAGATCTCTGTGAGTTCAAGGTCAGCCTGGTCTACATAGTTAGTTCCAGGCCAGCTGGAGCTACAGGGAGATCCTATCTCAAAAAAGATAATAAATAAATTAATTAATTAAATAAACTTTACTTGTCACAACTTAATTTTTAGTTTTATTTATTTAATTGTGTGTGTGTGTGTGTGTGTTTGCCCTCATGGGCACATGCGTGGGTGCATGTGGAATACAGAGGTTGACATGAGGGTATCTTCCTTAATCATTTATCCATCTTATTTTTGTATTTTTAAATTTTTATTTATTATTTTTATATTTTATGTGTATGAGTATATTTGCCTGTGTGTATGTAAGTGCATCCATGTCATGCAATGCCCACAGAGATCAGAAGAGGGCATTGGATCCCTTAGAACTGAAGTTACTGATGGTTGTTAGCCAATGTATGGGTGCTGGGAACTGAACTTGGGTCTTCTACAAGAGCAGCCAGTGCTCTTAATCATTAAGCCATGTCTCCAGACCCATCATCTTATTTGGGGGGACAGGATCTGAACCTGGAGCTCTCCATTTCAGCATGATTGTCCAGGAGTTCACAGGATCTGCCTATCTCTGCCTGCCCTCCCTCAACACTGGAGTCATAGCTGTGCAGCAACACCCCCTAATTTTTTTTTACATAGGCTCTGGGAATAAAAACTGTGGTTCTCATGCTTACACATCAAGCACTCTACTCACTTAGCCATTTCCTCTGCCCTCTCCTCTTACTTTTTAAATTATAGCTACTAGAAAACTTAAAATATATGTAACTTGAATTTGTGTTTCATGCTACATACATTTATTGGACAGCACAGCTCAGATGGAGTAAGTGTGATTTCAGGTATTTATGAATATATATATATATATATATATATATATATATATATATGGTCTTTTCCCCATCTGGATTAAGGTCAGGGGTTATAGCTATGCTTATGTGCAAAGCCTCCATTGAACTGACCTGTGGCCATGTCTGTGGAGATTTTTTCTTGATTGTTGAGTGATGTGGGAAGGCCAAGCCCACTATGGGTGGTGCCACCCCTGGGCAGTTTGTCCTTTATTGTATAAGAAAGCATGTTGAGCATTGGCCAGGGGAGCAAGCCAGTAAGCAGCTTTCTTCCATGGCCGGCTCCCTCAGTGATGAACTGTGACCCGGAGATGGAAGGCAAATAAACCCTTTCCTCCCCAAGTTGGTATTGGCCAGAGTGTTTTGTCACAGCAATTGAAAGCAAACTAGAACACTATTTTATAGAAAGCTCAACTCGTTCACTGTTGCTAAGACTTTGCTGTCACATGGGCCCTCTCCTCACTGCTGCTTAGTCAGATGCAGGTTTCCAGGCTCAACTAAGTCCTGCCTCTTTCAAGAAATGAACTTGATTCCTCTAGCCCATCCTTGAACATCGTTTACTATGTCTGCAGTGAGTAAATGACATTTCTCTTGCACCAAAACAACTTATTTTCTGTGGATAAGATTTTAAGATAACAAAGTAGTGGATATCAGGGACCTAACCTTCAAACCTTTTGTCTCCTCACTTATAGGATGATTAACACTTACAAAAGAGGATTTTTTTGTCAGCTACTGTTCTACAAGCTTTTCCTAATATCAAAATCTCATAGCAGTCCTATGAAATAGATATTCTGTTATCAAACTTGTTTTATTGTTGAGGAAACAAAGAGTTTAAGTAGCTCACCAAAGTTCCCATAGCAGGGATTTAAACCCGAGCAGAGAATGGGGCCCAAGGAGTAGTGTGCACATGGTGCCCCTTGATGTCTAGGGTCTAAGAGCTAGCCTATCTGTTAGTGAGCCCAGGCTGCAGCTCCAACTCTCCCCTGACCTCCAGGTGTCCTTAAGAGACAAGCTACCATCCTTGCTGGCATCAGTTGTCTCTTCTATCAAGTGTGAAATGTTTTCCAAGCTGAGTCATGCCAAAATGTCCAATTATCTCTGTTGTTTCTGCTGACCACGAAAATGAGGTAACCTGACAGGGAGTGTCTGGGTTTACTGCTTATCACAGATACCCATCATTTCCCAGAGGCTCAGAACCCTCAGAAAAACACAGAGACAAACACTCAGCATCTTGAAATGATTCCTTCTTTGTAGGGTCTGCCAGGATACAACAGCCCTATAGGGATGATGAGCCCAGTTGGGATGGATGGTCCTTCCAATTTTACAGTTAGGAAACGGTTTCAGAGAGTCTCGACGACTCTGTCAGAGCCACACAGAGACTCACAGGATGCTAGTCATAGAGAAAATGTCAGAGACTCAAGGAAGATGACCCGCAGTCATGTTGAGGCCCAGATAGTAGCAATGGTGGATTACTCAGGTTTCAAGACTTCTAGGTCTAAATATTCCTATAACTGCCCCCACTTTCCTCATCTGTAAGCTGAAGCTATTTACTGAGCTTTATTTAAGCAGTAGTGTATGAACTTAATCAATAGTTTATTTACTAATATGGTCAGTTAATAACATTTTTCTGATTTTTATTTTAAAACGTGTTGAATTAACAGGTGAATTGGGATGTCTTTCTAATATGCCAGTAGTCTTTGTTTGTTTGTTTGTTTGTTCATTTGTTTGTTTTTGAGGCAGGGACTCGCTATGCAGCCCTGACTGGTCTGGAACTAGCTATGTAGACCAAGCTGGCCTCCATCTCACGGAGATCCATCTGCCTCTGTCTCCCGAGTGCTGGGATTAAAAGCATGCATGCACCACTATGCCCAGCATCAGTAGTCTTGATTTTTATGTAGTTTTAAAGTAATTGTGGTTAATAGATCAGTTCAAATGCACTTTTTGTTCATTGTTGGGATTTTTTTCTTGTGATGGTGTGTGTGTGTGTGTGTGTGTGTGTGTGTGTACACTCTGTTTAGAACAAATGATTTTGAGTGGATTTACTATTTTTTATTTCTTAATATATGTTTTTCTTCAAATAGCACATCTATGAGTATGTTTATAGTTTCTTAACTGTTTCAAACAACATAACTATTGTGGTGCTGCATGTCTGAAACCCTAGCACTCAAGAAGTAGACCCTGCAGGGTCAGAAATTCAGAGTCATCTTTGGCTACATAGCAATTTCAAGGTCAGTCTTGGCTCCATGAGACCCTCTCTCAAAACAACAATGACAAAATAATAATAATTAGTAAAAGCTGAATGAGTTGAGGACATATTGTTTGGAAAGTGGGACAGTAACTATTGTATTGCAATAGATTCTACCAGATGTCGAGGAGAGCACGATAGTCTCCCATTACAGAGATGACTGCAGTAGAAAAGGACATGGAGGCCCAGCTGGCAGCTCACAAAGAACTATTGTCACTGTGTGTGTCACTGTGTGTGCCCGAAGTCCTGTGAAAGCAGAGAGGCTGAGACTTCGTGGAAGTTGCCTGTGATTGGAGCACAGCTGGCTGTTTTCCTGCCTCTCTCCAGATGGCTTTGTCTCACACTGCACCTACCTTATGGCTTATCAAAGGTGAAACAGATTTTTCTCTTAGCTCATCCTCACAGAATCCCTATGCAGAGGGCAGAAAACATGTCACTATTTCACAAGATTTGCATCTCCACGAGATTTTCAGACAATTAACAAAATTTACCATGGAAGTTGTTACATGGAGACAAAATTCCTTTTACATGGAACTATTTCAAATAATGTTAAAATAGCAATGCACCATGTTTAATTAAGGCCTAATTGTATATGGCCTTATTCTTTTTCTAGATGTAAACCTGCAACTTTATGGATATTTCAAAAACAAAAATACAGCCGGGGGTGGTGGTGCACGCCTTTAATCCCAGCACTCGGGAGACAGAGGCAGGCGGATCTCTATGAGTTCAAGGCCAGCCTGGTCTACATTGTGAGTTCCAGGACAACTGGGGCTACAGGGAGACCCTGTTTCAAAAAGACCAAAAAGAAAATACAAATTTTGTTTACAGTAAAAACATGTCTCAACTTCCTTATGCAACCAACCCTCATGACCTCTGGTTTTACCTTATCAGTTATAATCCTAGCAGATATGCCTCAAGAGCCACCCTAGGACCTCATTTACTGAAAAAGAGGGAGAGAAAAAGTTCCTCAGAAATTCTTTAAACATTGTAACTTCAGAAGTCACCAAAAATGTATACATATATGCACACATACGTGCACACATGTATGGCTATCATTTTTTAAATATTTAAAAAATATTTTATTTATTATTTTTATTTTATGTGTGTGTGTGTTGCCTACATGTGTGTAAGTGCACCTGTGTCATGCAATGCCAGCAGAGGTCAGAAGAGGGCATCAAATCCTCTGGAACTGGAGTTACAAATGGTTGTTAGTTACCATGCAGGTTCTGGGATTTGAACCCAGGTCTTCTGCAAAAACAGTCAGTGTTCTTAACCACTGAGCCATCTCTCCAGCCCTCAATATTTTATTTTTTTTTATTTTATGTCTTATGTTACCACTGAAAAGAAAAAATGTATAGTTACTTTGAGGGAGATTTTCGGGAATCTTAAGTGTTATGAGTGTTATGCATGTAAGTGCACCTGTGCTGTGCAATGCCCATGGAGGTCAGGAGAGGGTGTCAGATCCCCAGGAACTGGAGTTACAGTCAGCTGTTAACTGCCATACGGGTGCCGGGAATCAAACCCAGGTCCTCTGCAAGAGCAACCAGAGCTCTTAATGGCTGAGCATCTCTCCAACCCCATATATGACTATTGTTAAGACAGTTGAGTACAGCTCTCTTGAGAAGTCCACACACACACTTGGATGTGCACTATCCTTTCTCTTAGATCTCCCTATTTGTTAGCACCCATGCTTAAATCCATGTTAAAAAAACAAAAAACAAAAAACAAAAAAACCTTTTAATAAAGTCCAACTCTACTTCATAGTGATTTATCCTGAAATTCTTTTCTGTGGCAAAGTCAAGAATTCTGGCTTCCCCTGAGCAGAGGTCTCTACAAAGAACTCTTCTGAGCCAGGTGTGGTGGCCCATGCCTTTGATCCCAGCACTCAGGAGGTAGAAGCAGGAGGATCTCTGTGAGATTGAGGCCAGCCTGGTCTACATAGTGAATTCCAGGCCAGCTAAGGATACAGGGAAACCCTGTCTCAAAACAAACAGAAAGAAAGACAGAAGGACAGACAGAAAGAGAGAGAGAGAGAGAGAGAGAGAGAGAGAGAGAGAGAGAGAGAAAGAAAGAAAGAAAGAAAGAAAGAAAGAAAGAAAGAAAAGAAAAAAGAAAATCTCTTCTGGCTGCTGCAAACAGTGGGTCTGTCTCTGGGGCTCTGTCTTATGTTACCTGACAAGAGAAAATTTATGGTCACTTTGAGGAAGAGTTTTCAGAAATGATCCTTCATATTTTGCTCTTCAGTAACCCAGTGTTGAGTGAGCACTACCTGATGACGTCTAGAGGGAGTGGATCTGGAATAGAGAAATAAGTGAAACCTGGAAAAACCCAGGGGTCAAGAGGTAGTTTGGGGCCTGCTGGAGGATAAGGGACACCAAGTTTTGCAATTGGGTTCATGGGCACAGAGTGGGATTGCTTTTGAGTGTAGGGAACAGCTTCTTTCACTGAACTCAAGTTTAATCCTTGCTTCTTGAGTATCTTCGTATGTTTTCTAAGAAAGAGCATTTTTTTTTGTCTTTTTGAGACAGGGTCTCCCTGTAGCCCCAGCTGTCCTGGAACTCACTATGTAGACCAGACTGGCCTTGAACTCACAGAGATCCTCCTGCCTCTGCCTCCTAAGTGCTGGGACTACAGGCATGTGCCACCACGCCTCGCCAAGAGAGAGCATTTTAATTAGCCCTAAGAGGGAGTCTTCAAAACCAGGTCCTTGGGGTTCTTCCCTTTATTAGCTATGTGTGCCCTGAAGAAAGCCACTTGGTGGTTGGAGCTGGATAGTTCAGAGGCCAAGAGTGTTTGCTGAGCAGTCATGAGGACTGGAGTTTGGATCCCAGCACTCACATAAGAAGCTGGGCACCCCTGCTCCAAGGGGAGCATCAAAAACAAGAAGATTGCTGGGTCTCACTGGCTTCCAGACTAAAAAAGAAAATGTAAGTCCTGGTTCCAGGGAGAAACTCAGCTTCAAAGTCATAGGTAGAGAGTGATAGAGGTGGGTACCGAACATCCTCTTCTGGCCTCTGCATGCACACACATTTGCATTCTCTCTCCCTCTTTCTCTGACACACATGAATGAATGAATGAATGAATGAATGAATGAATGAATGAATGAATCTTTTAAAAGATGACAGTCATCATGGTCTATATAATCAGTCACTGTGCCAAAAATAAGAAATAATCCACATGAAGTGGTTAGCACAGAATTAGGCATGAGTAAACATGCAGTAACTGTTAGACACCATGAGTGTATATGCCAGAAACTCAGGCAGGCCCTGGTAATTCAGAAGCAAACTCCATGTTCTAGTAGTAGAGACAGACAAGTGACAGACCATTGTCATAAGCTAGCAATATGGACAAAAAAAGACATTTAAAGATTACACACTATAAATTATCTTCATTTCTCATTTCATTCGCTTTTTCCTACAGAGGAGAAAATTTACTTTCCTGTAGTTCCAGGGCAATATTAAGCCCAGTCTGGAGTCAGGTCTCTTGAATCTCATTCATGTGGGACATTTCCTATATTTTTCCCTCTGAAGGAAAGGACCTTATGTTTTTGATCTTTCAATTTGTCTAGGTTTCTGATTATGGCTTTTTAGAGACTGGAGAGACTGTGAAAAGCTTATCTCTGGAACTGTGAGAAGGTGTTTATTTGAACCAGATGGAATGGCTGACATCTGACCATTCCTAACCTTCAAAGCTGGCAGTTTCTTACAGTTCAACTACTAGTTGAGGTACCTGTCGCTAGGCCTCTCCTACCTGTGTGTGAAGTAGACCCTCTTCTCTCTGTGTGAGGAAGAAGGAAACTAGCTGGTGGGAAACAAACCACCTGGCTCTGATGTAATCATCTAGGCAGAGGCACCTGGGGGAAGCTGGTTCTGCTCTGATTGCAAGCTGTTCTTCAGTGAGGCGGCAAATGGGCTGCTGGATGAGTCTCAGCTCTGGTCAGAATCTGAAGCTGCAGTGGCTAGCCTATGCACCTCTGAGTCACAGCCCTAACTACACTTGTCTCCGGATAAGGAGGATGGCACTGCAGTAGCTAATTGATGGCCCAAGGGGAATTCATCTATATATAATGAATGCTTTGAGTAACCTCCATTCTAAAAGGAAGCATAGCCACCAGCTCTGCCCTATCTGACCAGGACCCGTGGCATGGGGTGGACAAACAATAGCATTTGTGCCTCCCTCCCTTCCTCCCTCCCTTCCTCCCGTACTGGGGATTGAACCCTGGACCTTGTCCATACTAGGAAAGCTTTCTACCACTGAGCTACATTCTTGACCTCTCTCTTTTACTCTTTTTTTCTTTTTTTGTCTTTCTGAGCCCCGGCAGGCCTGGAGCTCACCATGTAGACCAGGTTGGCCTCAGTCTCACAGAGCTCCACCTGCCTCTGCTTCCCAAGTGCTGGGATTAAAGGTGGCACCTGGCATCTGTCTTTTACTCTTTAGCTGAGACTACCCACAGATAAGCATTTTTCCTTCTTCAGTTCTGGGGATTGAATCCACACCCCTTCACATACCAAACAAGCCCCATACCACTGACTGATCTATGTTCCCAGAGGCCTTTCTACGTTTTTATTTATTTTGAGACAAGTTTTTACTAACTTATTCAGGCTGACTTTGAACTTTTAATCTTTCTGCCTCCAACTCCAGAGTAGCTAGGGCTACAGGCTTAACCATTGGGCCTGGCTAGATATGCTTTTAAAAAGAGAATTCACATCAAAGAATGCTCCATTTAGCTTGACAAAGGATGTGTGTAAAATTGGTGGTAGGTCACTAAAATTCACCCAGAGTGGCATCTCAGGGAAATATGAAGAACCAGGTGATAAGCAGTTAAAACTGTGTTTTTCCATCCAGCAGATACCTTGCTCTCATTAGGTCCCATGGATTGCAAAATATCAAACCTCCTGGAAGCTGACAGGCCAGTGAGAGAAAATTTTAACTTGATACCCAGAGATCCAGGCATTTCTCCTAAACATGTCCAAATATTCCCTTTGGAGATTGGCAAAGGCCATCAAAGTGCTATGGGTCAGGGAGTCACCCTAGGTATATGAGGATATGTGTGTATAGTGAGGGTGCATATATTACAGCATGTGTGAATATGTGTGTGGTAGTGTGTTTGGTGGATTTATGATTCCATATTTGTGAGTCAGAGTAGGTGGTGAGTCTCTGCACCGATATGTGAGCTGAAAATGTAGATAAGTGTTGGAATAGTGTGTGAGTGTGGGTAAACATTTGGGTCTGTAAGTGTGGCATTTCAAATGAAGGGGGAAAGGTGAAATGGGTGGACACTCTCCGTTGGCCATGGGAAAGCCCCAGGAGACAATTCTGGGGTGTAAATGC
Organism: Nannospalax galili; assembly: GCF_000622305.1. Taxonomy (NCBI): domain Eukaryota; kingdom Metazoa; phylum Chordata; class Mammalia; order Rodentia; family Spalacidae; genus Nannospalax; species Nannospalax galili. The sequence continues at coordinate 10,239,962 of NW_008338996.1, read as the reverse complement.
TGCAGGATTAAAGGACAATCCACACTCCTAGTCCCTCTCTTGGCAGGTCTTAAGAGTGGCACTGCTTCCAGTGTTGACTATAATGTGTCTTTGTAGTCCAGTTTGTCTGGGTTCCTACTCTCAGGTCACCTCTTAAAGAGTCCCTTCTCATTTCTTCATGTCCTGAGACACTTTATCAACAGGTCCTGCTGCCTTACAGAGAGGAAGATAGGATTTCGTTTCCAGAAAGTGACCATTCTATATAAATGGGTTGAGCAGGGGCTAGAGAGATAGCTCAGCAGTTAAGAGCACTGACTGCTCTTGCAGAAGATCTGGGATCAAATCCCAGCACCCATATGGTGACTAACAACCATTTGTAACTCCAGTTCCAGGGGATCTGATGCCCTCTTCTGTCCTCCACGGGTATTGCATGACACAGGTGCACTTATATGCAGGCATAACACTCATACACATAAATAAATTTTAAACTTTTTTTTTTGGTCTTTTTGAGACAGGGTCTCCCTGTAGCCCCAGCTGGAACTCTGGCACTCACTATGTAGACCACAAGGCTGGCCTCGAACTCACAGAGATTCACCTGCTTCTAAAACATTTTTAAATTAAAAAATAAATAGGTTGAACAAGAACCAGAGCTGAGACTCATCCAGCAGCCCATCTGCCGCCTCACTGAAGAACAGCTTGCAATCAGAGCAGAACCAGCTTCCCCAAGGTGCCTCTGCCTAGATGATTACATCAGAGCCAGGTGGTTTGTTTCCCACCAGCTAGTTTCCTTCTTCCTCACACAGAGAGAAGAGGGTCTACTTCACACACAGGTAGGAGAGGCCTAGCAACAGGTACCTCAACTAGTAGTTGAACTGTAAGAAACTGCCAGCTTTGAAGGTTAGGAATGGTCAGATGTCAGCCATTCCATCTGGTTCAAATGAACACCTTCTCACAGTTCCAGAGATAAGCTTTTCACAGTTGGCTGTTTTCTCCAGCATCAAGAGATCACTAGATTCATACTAGAAACCAAAGTATACATAGTAGATCAACAACGGAATGCTGACAGAACACTCCTGTTTGGACATTTTTGGGGTTTCTAGGGGTGAAAATTAGTTTTTCTTAGCAAGTGAAGAAAAACCTACTGGAGAGCACAATTTCCATTCACCTTGGCAGCTGTAGTGGACAATCTGAGAGAGAGAGAGAGAGAGAGAGAGAGAGAGAGAGAGAGAGAGTACAAAAGGAGCCTGCCAGCCCAACTCGGGCCCTGAAGGGGGTCCCTGATTTCTCAGGTGCTGCCCAAGGTTAAGACCTTGGCATAGATAATGAATGGATCCACAGAGAACTTAAGCTGCCCAGTGAGACAGAAGCAAACCATTCTTCCTTTCTCAGCTGTCTGTAGGCCTACTGTTTGCTCTGGCTTTGCTGAAAGACCTTCCAGGCAGACAGGAAAGTTACAAACATTGATGCCCTCTATGACAGACTGAATAATAGCCCTACAAAAACACCAGGTACTAGTTCCTGGAGCCTGCAAGTGTTATCTTGCAAGTCAAAAGACATTTTGTCCATATGCTCTAGTGAAGGATCCTGAGATGGAGAGATGACCCTGGGTTATCTTGATAGGCCTAGATATCTTCAAGGGTTGAAAGAGGGAGACTGAAGGCTGAAGAGAGGTGTAGAATGCTGTCATCCAAGTATAACAGCCATCATCTCCATCGGAGCAGCCATGACTGCTTGCAAGGGACTCTCAAGATGGGATCTGCTGACTATTAATGTTCCTTCATAGAAGGAGGGAGTGGGGAGAGTCATTGGCTCCTCATCTAAGATTCTTATCATTTCTTCCTGTGCCTCCCAGCCCACTGTTTGTAATTCAGCCCTAATTGCATGTGACCTTGTGGCCTCCAGAGTGTTAGTCTATAGACTGGAAAGTTAACTGAAGGAGGGACTCTGTCTCTGTAGTGATGGGGAAATCATCACTCATGCTGGGATGAGATTTTTCAGTCCTGTGGCTGTTCTGGGGTCACCCAGGCTCCTGCATTCAACCCTTGCTCTCTAAGGAAGTCCAATAAACTCATTGACTCCCCCCCAGCTGGACTTTGGTGGAATATTGTTTGTGACCCATAAGAAGTTGGTAGACCTTTATTTACATCTGCCTAAGGAAAGGGTTCCTGCAATAGAAGGCTGTGTGAAATGGGAAGATGCTGCGCCATTGGTGGCACTGAAGACAGAGGAAAGCTCTTTACCCCCAGGCCAAGAGATGCAAGGAACATAGTTCTAGAAAGCAGGAGAGAACAAGCACTGGGAGCCAGGCTCTCCCCAGGGCCTTTGGAACAAAGGCAGTCCTGATGATGACTTCATTTCATCCCAGTGAACCTCCTTTCTGTCCTCTGATCAGCAGAACAAAAAGAGGATAAATGCATGTTGCTCTAAACTAACGGGCAATTTGTTATAACAGTCATAGGAGACTAACACACCACAAGACATGCTGGTTGGCCCCTGCCCTCCTCTATCCTAGCAGACTTCAGAATCACCAGAAGAGGATGGGTTGTCAGTCTAGGCTCCCAGCAACGGAGGTGCCTAGGTGCCCCCTGCATACTTTGGGACTCTCCTGGCAGCTAGAGGAACAGGCCCCTGGCAGATGCAGCATGGAAAGTTCTTGAGCAGGGTAAAGAAACATCAGCCAGGTCCTGGCTCCTTGAGACCTAGAACATATACTAGAAACCCCAGAGAGCTTCGATGCTCAGGATGCTTAGCCACCCAGATGAGCAGGTCATGTGCAGGATCAAGGAAAAGCATCAGGATCCTGGTGGTAGCAGAGCCAGCACAGAGAGATGGGACTAGAGCTCCGGCCCTTACACTTAGGAACAGAATCAACACCCTAGGCCTTGGGAAGGGGCAAAGTCTCTGGTTTGAAGACACATAGTGGCCTGACCTCAAGCAACTCTCCAGGTACATACCCTGACTCTGCTGGGACAGTTCCCTACCCCAGCATTGTCTCATCTGCTCCTGAGTACCTACCACATGCACCATGTCCCCATGGGGTCTTTTGAGTAACTTCATTGCTTTCCTTCTTGATCTTTCTTTACCTCTTTCATCTTTTGTCCTTTCTTGACTATCTCTGTGGGCTGTCTGAAAGTCTTTGTATGGAGCAGGATACATTAATAAATAAACAAGTTGTCAATGTAAAAAAAGAAAAGAAGCCAGACATGGTACCCTACCTGTAATCTCTGGTTCCAAGAGGCTGAGGCAGGAGGATTATCGTGGGGACAAGGATAGCCAGTGTTACACAGCAGGGTTCTATCAAAATGACGGAGTGGGGCTGGAGAAATGACGCAGTGAGTAAAGCTCTTTCCTTGCCCATGTAAAAGTCATGCTTCTGTAATCGCAGTCCTCCTATGGGGAGATAGGAGGCAGAGACAGGAGGGTCATCTGGCCTGGTATATGCAGGACGGAACAACAGAGAGACCCTGCCTTAAAGTAGAATACAAGGACCAACACTCACACACATTCACCCCAACCACACAACTCTCAATAAACCTAGGAATGGCAATTCCAATATGAGCCAGAGCCGTAATTCTAGGCTTCCGCTATAAAACAAAAGCATCACTAGCCCACTTCCTACCCTAAGGTACTCCTATTACCCTTATCCCAATACTAGTTATCATCGAAACAATCAGTCTATTTATTCAACCAATAGCACTAGCCGTCCATCTAACAGCTAACATCACAGCAGGTCACCTACTAATTCACTTAATTGGAGGAGCTACACTAGTATTAACCTCAATCAGCCTGCCAACAGCCAGTAAACTCCTCACACACGCACTTCTAAAAGAAGAGAAAAAAAAAGACAACCAAGACAAACAAAAAACACAAATACAAGATATCTTCGGAGCTGAGCACAGTAGTGCATGCCTCTAAGCCTAGAACTCAGAGAAGCAGGAGGATTTCGACTTCAAGTCTGTACCACTTACTGCATACTACGTGGCACGTTGTGCTCAGGACACATTATGGCTATCTTGGTCTTTTTGTAAAAATGCATTTTATGAGTGTACTCCCTGCATTTATTTAAGTGTATCCATGTCATGCAATGACCATGGAGGTCAGAAGAGGGTGTCAGATCTCCTGGAACTGAAGTTACAGACAGTTGTTAGTCACTATGTGAGTGCTGGGAATTGAAACTGGGTCTTCTGCAAGAGCAGCCAGTGCTCTTAACCACTTAGTCATCTCTCCAGCCTGCTGTCTCAGTCTTGAAATCAGAGCAGCTGTGACTACTCCCAGATTGGGCTTGGTCTATCTGCGTCCAAGTTGCCATGCTCCTGTATCTAACCCCTCACCCACGCTTCTATGAGTAACACTAAGAAACTCACTGGTTCATCAAGTTGGACTTGGGTAGAATTATTTCTTTGGTCTGCCATTGGTGCTCTATCTAGGGTAAATATACATTTGTTCATGGCTCCCCAGGAAGTCATGGGACACATTCTCAGCGGGGAGTAGCACTTGTACATGTGGCCTTTCTGTGGGACTACAAGTTCCTTTATTTAATAAGACAAATGACTGGTCAAATTTCCCCTCTACTAACTGGCTATGGACAAGCTCAATGCCCAGTTAAAGGGCCCTTTACCTATCTCTACAACCCCTGAGATAGCGCCATCTTTTCTGCTGGGGGTTCTGTCTCAGGCTCCAGGTGTGTGCTGGGGATACAGGGAAAAGGGAGTTCACAGGCTGTCCAAATACAATCTAGAAAGAATCCTGACACAAACCAAGGCGTGGGTGATTCTGGTGTGATCTTTAAGATCTAGGATTCTCTGTCCTAGATCCTTTCCTGGGAGCCAGAGGAGGAAGAGTCTCTGGTGGCTCAAAAGAAATCTGATTATAGGGCTAAGTGTTATAATCCTAACACCCACAAGGAAGCTAGAACTAAGCACGAAGGTCATCAGATTGTGACAAAGCCAACAGAAACTGTCAAGTGAATGAAGCTGTGTTGCTGATTCTTCCATGGGCAGAAGGGGGAAGTTGGGGTGGAGGAACACAGGAGCCTAATTATGCCTGCTTCCCGGATAAGGTCCTGAGGGGTGAAAAGTGCCTCCAAATCCCCACTCCCTCCCCTGCTCTTGAGTCCCAGGTACCTCTGCTCTTTTCACATGAACTAGCACACCCCACAGCAGCAGCCCTTCAGGCCAGTCCTCCTCACAATGTCCTACAGGTGTATTTTCCTGGTGGCTGCCCAACCTTCCTTAGCTTTGACCAGAAGCTGTGTGACCCTAAACAAATGGCTTGATCTTTTGCAGCTGGCTCTTTCTCACAGAATGAAAATATTTGCTGCTAATGATGACAATGGTTTCCATTTATCAAGCAAGTTCCTTCTGCTTGATTTTATGCTGAGAATTCAACATGTTTTCATTTAAGCCTCTCAACATAGCCTATAACATAGATTCTATTATTATTTTTATCTTACCAGGAAGCTTAGGCTCAGAAATGTAAAGTTGTTTGTATGAGGCCCCACAGCTAATACTCCAAAGCTCAGTATTTGAGCTGAGAGGTCAGACTCCGGGCTCAAGGTCTTAGCTGACCCCCTTGGTCAGGGTTCTTGGAGGAGATTCGTTGGTAAAGGATTACCAAACAAATTTAAGAATTAAATAGTGTTAAAATCCCTCAATCCCCACCCCCAAAAATATCCCCAATAAAACTAGATCAACGAAGTGAAAAGACAGTGCACAAAAAAGGAAATATCAAAACTTTGCTAGACTGGTAATCAAACAAATATAAATTACGACATTGTGGGGAAGAAAAGAGCAGGGAACAGTCTGCAAGTCAGAAGGCAGTGCTCTGAGACACAGAATGTGGTGCCTTGCTCTTGAGAACTGTGAAAAATAAACTTCTATGGTTTATAAGCCCTCAGTCTAGGACAGTCTGTTATTAGGGCCCAAACTAAGACCATGTATGCTCTAAAATTTGTGCAATAAAGAAACACAATCATAGCAAGCATGCACACAGGAAAGAAAATTACTACTGCGCACTGTTTTTTGTTTATCAGATTGAAGAAGAGTAGGGACCAAGGAAAGACTGGGGTATAATTGACTTAATGTACTCCTAATTTGTTGTTACTATGTTCTTAGGATGGACTTTTTAATTTTCAACTCAACGTGTGCTAAGCTTCGCAGAGTGTCTTGACCAAAAAAAAAAAAAAGCAATAAACATTTTTATAATAATTGTCACGGCAAAGTCAAGCGTAGGCGCAGCGCCAGCTCGCTAAGGACAAACCGCGAGTGGGCACACGGGTTGCGCGTGGGGGGCGTGTCCTGGCCCGTGGGTGGGGCGCTAGTTAAGACCACAAGTTCCAGACGCCCGCGCGCCGCCTCTCCGGGACCACGTGATCCGCGGGTCCCGGTCGCTGTAGCTGCTGCTACTGCGGAGCTGTACCGGGTCTGGAGATTCCAGCTGACCCAGGCGACCCTGGCGGCAGCCTGGCGCGCTCACCATGGCGGTGAGCCGGGGTCCGCGCGTTGGAGGGGTCGCGGGTGGGCTTCTGGACGGGACCCTCTGACCTTCGCCGTCCCCGACCCGGGGCTGGAGAAGGGGACGCCGCGGCTAACAGTGGATCCCGGCTGCGCGCGGCCTGGGCCCGCGCGTCCCCGAGCACACGCCCCCGGCTCGGCCTGTCATTGCAAGTTCCTGGGTCTTTTTCTCCGAAGCGGACCCAGCTACTTCCCCAGCCTTCCTACACTCAGAAGGTAGCGCTTTCTGCATCCGCCTTTTCCTGGTAAGGTTCACCCCGGGTAGAGAGGATGACAGCTTGCAAGGCTCTGCTCTTTGAAGAAACGCTATCAGTTTATCTCATGAACGATTTCTCAGAATCTAAGAGACAGGAAGCCTGCACAGACCAGTCCACCTCCTGCCGGCCCTCCAGCACGGAAAATAACCTGGAAAGCCCGCGGCAAAGTCCCCAGCTGGTCAGCGGTAGCACTGGGGCCCTCCTCCCTTTCTGAAGTCTTTGGTTGATAAATGAAAGAGCTTTTCTCCAAGTTTAGCCCCAAATGAGAAAGCAAAAATCAGCCCCACGGATGGCTCCCTCCTTGGTTCCTCCCCTGTGAGGGTGCGGTCCTGAATAAAGGAGATAAACTGCCAGAGACCCAGATTTGGCTCAGGCGGGACCGCGGCTGGGGCCCGGCGCCCTGCGTATCTCACAAGACCGGCTGCTTGCAGCCTCTTCCCTTGAGTCACGGTGTACTGATTTGATTCCTGTTCCTTAGCTGGAATACGGGAAGTCCGTCGAACCTGCCTCCTTCTGGGGTTTTGGACTTGGCAGGGAAGTGGAGCCTGTGCATTGTGGACACTTCCAGTTGGAAGCACATTGCCTTTGGCCTCCCAGCTGCCTCCTCCTGCGGCTTCTGCGCTGTCCAGCCGCTTGCCGCTTCCCCCACAGGTGGCTCTGGGTCTTCACTGTGCCTCCCTGCTTCTCACTACACACAGTTTTCGTTATCTGTAGGCTTCTCTGACTCTCAGGCTAAGCAGTTCGCACCACTGAGATTTACTACCAGACTTCATTGCATTTTCCGAGTTGCAGATTCCTAGCCCAGGAAAAGGAAGTATTGGTTAAGTGAAGTTTAGTGTCTGTGGCAAAAAGGTGTTGGCTGTTTTGAGCTCCTGAAGTAGTTGGCCTGGACCCAGGAATGATAGAAGGGAAACGAGTTACGGGAACTCCCTGGGTGATTAAATTAGCCACTGGAGACATTCCTGTCATGCCAAGAACTTTACCAACTGGACTGGGAGAAAGGGTGATGTGCACAACCTCCAGCTGGCAGAGATGGTGCCAGGGGCTTCTCCTGGAGTCAAATGAATGCAGCCTCAGTATAAATGGAGTTCCCTGGGGTTGCTCTGACCTCTTTGCTTTTGCGTATTAGTATTTCATGAACCCTTTTCCAGGTCAACAGCTTTTCTCTTTGACATTCTGATGAGATATCTCTGGATGGTAGAACTCAAAATGATTTTTCTATTTTGTGCTATTTTAGCTTTTTATATTTAGCAAGTGCCACTTTCATATTAGGAAATAAACAGCTAGTTTTCTTTTTAAATTCTTCAACATGATTTTGAAATGACTGTATTTCCAAATTGTAACTGTTACATAATCTTCCTGGCTAAGAAGGAGGAGAGCATGGTTCACACAGTTTCTACAAGCCTAGCCCCTCAGATACCTGCCCCAGAAATATCCAGAGTGCCTATTTGAAGTGTTGCAAATTGAGGAGTGACTCATGTTTTCTAGAAGAATCTCTAGCTCCAGTTACATGGACCTTTCTGTGCCTTGTCATAATATGAAGAAGTTAATAATAGCACATAATAGCAAAGATGTCTTTGGGGGGAGATATAACTTGGGAGCTGAGCACAGTGCAAGACCATGCAGGCTCTCAGAAGGCACAGGGCTGCATAGCTGTGCTGCTCAATCAGTTGATATTTCTCACCTCTTTCCTGAAGACTTGGCTTCAGTGTAGGCACAAATGGGTTGATGACACAAGTCAGTCCCCTTTCAGAACTGAAAGGTGTGAGTAGGACAGCCAGCTCTGTTTCCAGGTCTGATCATCCTTAGACCTAAAGCTGATATAAGTCTGAATACAGGGATTGAGATGTACATGGATGACTTGACTCATAAATAGAGGCCTGCTCATTTTTTCGTGAGTTTTGTTTTCTCTTATCCTTTATAGGGTTTAAGTGTAGGAGTGATGCTTACACTGGGAGTGCCTGCACCCAGTTCATAGGGACCTGAGAAAGTGAAGCCAAATCAGGGGAGAGGCTTTCTAGAGTTCAGTCCCCATTTTACAAATGGGGAGACTGGGGTCCAGTAGGAGCTTGCTGTATGGCTTCTCAAGGTCATGCAGCCAGTTCAAAACAACAGGGAGACAGAGCTAGGATGCTCAGCTTTAGGATCTGCAGTCTGTCCACTAGGCTTTAATGCCTCTGTTTAAGCTGCACCACACAAAGTGAGCATCAGGACCCCTTGAAAGGGTCTTGTCAAAATCATGCAGCTGTGGCCCTGCATTATGATTGAGGGGGTCTAAGAAAGCTCAGGAACCTGCATTTTTAATGAGACCCAGGAAGTTCTAAAGGGGCACTACTGTCCTTCACGAAGCCACTTGCCAGTGTGGGACTCATGACTTGCCTGTGTCTCCTGGGCCAGGAGGTCTGTCTGTACACCCAGTGATTTCCCTAGAATTCCCTCTGTGTATGTGGATCCAGTGTCAGGTGCACACCTGTGCTCCACTCTGGCAACCTGCCTCCCACCTCTTCCTCCTTGCCTTTCATCCTGTTTTCCAGCTGTCATTGTGTGGACACCGGCTTTTCTTCCCTACCTTCAGATACCATGGCCCTTGTTTGTTTTGTTTCTTTTTCCTTGGAAAGGCCTAAGCACCTCTATCCTAATCAAAAGGGGCCTTTTCCCCTATATCTTCCCCCCCGATGTCTTCCCCCTTGTTCCCCCCAAAGTGGCTCCATCTCTGCTATTTTCACATTTTCTTTTGGAAATGTTAAAACTAATAACCAAGGGCTGGCACCGTAGAGTGCTTGCCTAGTATGCATAGAACCCTGGGTTCTATTCCCAGTACCACATATACTAGGTGGGGAAGGTATACACGCTTGTGATCCTAGCACTCAGGAGGTGGAGGCAGGAGGTTCAAAAGTTCAAGGGCTTCCTCAAGTTCAAGGCTAGCCTGGGCTACACAAGACTCTAATCAAAACAAAACAAAATAATCAGGAGAGATGGCTCAACTCTTAAGAGCATGTACTACTCTTGCAGAGGATCCAAGTTCAGTTTCCAGCACCCACAATGGGCAGTTTACAACCACTAGTAACTCCAGATCCAGGGTATCTTATGCCTTCTGGCATCCATGGACACTGTACTCATATGCACAAACCCATACCCAGACACACACTTATACATGTAATTTAAAGTAAAAATATCTTTTAAAACAAAGCAAACAGAAAAAGCTAATAACTAAAAAGCACTCCAGTGGCTTGTCTACACAAAACAGCATCTCTTTACCTCTTGTGTCAAATGAAGCCCCTGTATGAAGACCTGGGTTCTAGTCCTAATGCTATCATCACCTCACAGGGTGACCTTGGGTGTGTTACAGGTGCCTCTTAGGCTTTCTGTGCTGTCTTGAGAGGTTTTGTTGCAAGCATAGACTGAAGCCAGTCTGCCTGGGTAAAAACCTGGCTGGGCAACTTGCCCTCTAATATAAGAAAAGGTTAGCAGTTCCCCAAGTGAGGTACTGTCCAACAGGATGCTCAGCAACATAAAAAGGGATGCAGACAGGGGGCATGCTTCTTTTAATGATACTGAGGGTTGAACCTAGGGTCTCACACATGCTAGACAACCTTCTCAATGCTGGCCACAGACTGGGCTCAGCAAAGAGTTTAGTGACTTTTATATGGTGTACAGATGGAAGGCAGCTGCCCTTGGGCCCTTCATAGCAAACTCTTCTATGTCAGTCCAGATTCATTAGGACAAGAAGGACTCCCTGCTGGCACTGGGGAGGGTGTTCCAGAACTGAGCAGCAGGGCTGAGCCAGGGGATAAGGCTTGGTCTAGGGCTTCCTTTTGGGTTTGAAGGACTCAGAGTTAATATCTCTATATGGCTTAAGGGCACTATGTCATTCAGAGTCTGGTTGGCCCTGTAAGGGTGGGCATTCCCTATCTTCACGTCTACACAGAGGAGGGCTAGCTTGTTACAGGGCTGTTTGGCCACTTGGGGAAGCCCTTTCCCCATATGACCTCTGATTGCCCTTCTAGCATGTAAGTCCTGTGCACCGCCCCCCCCCAGGGTCTCCAGAGGCATCTCCTGAAAAGCATTAGGAAGCAGGACATCTCGTGATGCAGATCCCCATCTCTTTCAGATGCATTTCATCTTCTCGGATGAGGCTGTGCTTCTGTTTGATTTCTGGAGTGTCCACAGTCCTGCAGGTAGGAACTGGGAGGCTCAGACTTGTAGTTTGGCGAGCCTTGTAGTTCTGAGAAGTAGAGAGCTTGGGTTTTCTTTCTTCTCTGTGGGCATTTAAGGCACACTGAGCCAGAATTTTGTACTTATAATTCCATTTACAATGGCTATCCTTCAGGTTTCAAAAGGCTTTGCTTTTCACTGATCCTTACAACACTGGTGGAGCAGGAGAGGCAGAGACAGGGGAAGGGGAGCACCTTGGACCTCAGATGAGATAATTTTGAAAGGGAAGAGTAGTTCTTTGACTTGGAAAAGCAGAGTTCCATTTTAATTCGTGATGGAGTTATTCTTCAACTTAAACTTGCCATCTTCAAAGTGGACTAGAAATGGGCCAGATAGGCCTGGCGTGGTGGCACACACATTTAGTCCTGGCACTTGGGAGGCAGAGGCAGGCAGATCTCAGTGAATTCAAGGCCAACCTGGTCTACATAGTGAGTTCCAGGCCAGCTGGGGCTACAGGGAAACACTGTCTCAAAAAGACAGAAAAAAAAAAAAGACCAGATACCCATCATCACAAGTGTGGCCTTCTCTACTGTGGAGGACTGCTCCATCTACCCACTGCAAAATAAATAGTCGATTAAAACAACACCATTTTGCTAGTATTTCTCAAAGTTCTGTGAGTTGACTGGGATAACTAACTAAAGTGGTCCTCACTCAAGGCCACTCATGCAGTAGAGCCAGATAGTGGTAGGAACCAGAATCTTCTTGAAGAGTGTTTAGTAGCTAGTACCTGCTGTTAGCTGTGACCTCAGCTGGGATTCTTGACTGAACCCCATAAAGTGGCAAAGTTCTAAGAGCAAGCATCTCAAGAGAACACAGGTAAAGTGCACAAAGTTTTAAAACCTACCCTTAGGGGCTAGGAATGGCTCAGTTGGTAAACTATTTGCTGTGCAAGCATGAAGACCTGAGTTTCATCTGCAGCATCCATGTAAAAGCCAGGCATGGCAGCATGCACCTATAATCCCATCACTGGGGAGGCAGAGACAGGAGGATCCCTTGGCTTGATGGCCAGCCAGTCTAGCTACAGCTTAGTGAGAGACCCTGTCTCAAAAAAATAAGGTAAAAGGGGCTAGAGAGGTAGGTGGCTCAGCAGTCTAAAGTTCTTACCGCTTCTTGCAGAAGATCTGGGTTCTGTTCCTGGGTCTGACCCACATGGCGGCTCACAACTGTATGGACTCCAGTTTCAGGGGATCTGATCCCTTCTTCTGGCCTCTGTGGGCAATCTATGCATATAGTACACATATATACATGCAGGCAAAATACTCATATACGTAAAATAAGTTAAATCTTTTAAAAAATAAGGTAGGGAGCAATAAAGGATGACACCTAATGTCAACCTCTGACTTTCATACACATGTACCCCTATACATATGTGAATACATACATGAGTATATACACACATATATTCACACAAATAAAAAATAAAACCTAGTCAGGGTTGGAGATGTGACTCAGTGGTTAGGAGCACTGACTGCTCTTACAGAGGACCCAGGTTCCATTCCCAGAACCCACATGGTAGCTAACAACCATCCATAACTCCAGTTCCAGGGGATCCGATGCTGTCCTCTGACCTTGGTGGGCATTGCATGACACAGGTGCAGTTTACATACATGTAGGCAATACACTTATACATATAAAATAAAATAAAAATAAAACATAGTCTTGGAAGTCACCTAGCATTATTCTCACCTTATTGGTTTGGTCACAAAGGTCTTCTAGACTAGAAAGGAGGGAACAAGGTCCCTATCCCATGGTGAGGGCGGGTGTACAGGATATATTGGTGTGAATGTCTTTGGAAGATAGAATCTATCACAGATACTATAGAGCAACCCAGAAAAATAAGGGAGACGTGTGAACTAGAGGGAGCCTTTGTCCTGAGGAAGCTGCATGATTAAACTGGATGCAGGAGAACAGGATGCTGTCATTTAGGCAGTGAAGGCTGATTGATATACATGGAGTGGCAGAGGCTACTATGGAGGGGAGGCTGGGTTCTAGGAGGCTGGGCTGACTGAAGACTCAATACACTCAGGTGTATACCCTTCATGTTTCAATTTTTTTTGTCTTTTTGAGACAGGGTCTCCCTGTAGCCCCAGCTGGCCTGGAACTCACTATGTAGACCAGGCTGGCCTTGAACTCAAAAGATCCACCTGCCTCTGCCTCCTGAGTGCTGGGATTAAAGGTATGTGCTACCATGCCCAGCTCATATTTCAACTTTCATCACAGGCATCTAATTACCAGTGACTGAGTATTTTTAAAAACCTGTGGCTTTTGCAGTAGTTGCCTTTTTAAAGGAAAAAAAAAACCCAACCTATTATTTTTCCTTTTATTATACTCAACACACTTCTGTGGCCAGATATGTAGGTCTTCCCCACCAACTTTTCTAACAGCAGAGGCACAGCTGAGGCAGAATGTTCCAACCTTATCCGTTAGTTCCCCTGGCAACTATCCTCCATCCTGAGACCAGCTACACAAGAACCCCAGCCATAAGTCATCAGCACCTATAAGCATGTTTTTTTTGAACACAGGGTTTTCAGTGTATAGCTCAGGCTGGCCCCAAACTCACAATCCACCAGCCTCCTGAATAGTTGGAATTACATAAAAACCTGTGCCACAGAACCCTACTTGCTTGCTTATTATTTACACGTGTGTGGGTGCACTTATGTATGCAGGTATACAGATATGTATGCATATGCATGTGGAGGCCAGGGGACAACCTTAGCTGTGGTTCATCTACCTTGCTTTTGAGACAGGGTCTCTTACTGGCCTGAAACCTGCCAACTAGGCTAGGCTGGGCTGGTCAGCAAGCCCCAGGTATCCACCTGTCTCTCCCCAGTGATGGGATTATAAACATATGCCACCATGCCTGCCTTTTTTTTTTTTTTTAACACTGGTTCTGGGGATTGAACTCAAGTCCTTGTGCTTACAAGGAAAGCACTTTACCAACTGAGCCATCTCCCAAGCCCAGCTTATTCATCTTTAATTGGCAAAAAATATACATATTTATGTGGTAGTGTGTGAGGTTTCAGTACATGTATAGGTTATGTAATGTTCAAATCAGGGCAAACCTGTCTCTCCAAACATTTATAATTTGTTTGTGAAGAGAGCATGTAAAACCCTTTCCTAATATTTTGGAATATGCAGTACATTGTCATGATCTGTTCATGGGTGGTTCAGCATATGAGAACCCACTTTTCAGCTTGGCCTCCTCACAGGTATGGCCCTCTCAGTGCTGGTAATCCTGCTCATGGCTGTCCTGTATGAAGGCATCAAGGTCGGCAAAGTCAAGTTGCTCCACAAGACTCTGGAGAGCCTGCCCACCGCCACCAGCCAGCAGCTCATCTTGGAAACAGACCAGGATTCTGCAGGTTCCAGCTCACCCCCAGTCAACAGAACCCATCTGAGGTACAGGCCCTGGGTAGAGAAATGGGCAGAGCTCACTTTTACCCTGTGAAGTTAATGGGTTCAAAAACTACTAACCCCTTGCACAGAAAGGAAGTCAAGGCCCAGGAAGTGTTTAGTAAGGTGAACTAGAGCCTGTGTCTGTAGTGTCTGAACCAAAGCTCTCTATCAGCAGCCTCTTGGGAGGCTCCAGAGGATTTCTTCAGGGAACTGTGGTCTTCAGAACCCTGCTGCAGGGCCCTGTCAAGCAGGAGGCATGGCCATCTAGCCTTCCCCTGTCTCACCAATTTCAAACCCAGGAACTGCTATCAACCATGCATCCCACTTGATGGGGGAGAAGGCACCATTTCCTCTGCTCCCGTCCCACTCTCATTAGGCAGCCATCCAGGGTGCCCAGTCTGCCCTCTCTCCAGCCTCACTTGCGCTTAACGAGCCTGCCTGCTACACCACCAGCCTCTTTACCTGGGTGCTTCACATCTTCATAACCACCCTGCAAGGAGGGGGTTCTTGGTGTTTTATTAAGCAAATCAGCACTCAGAGAGGTTAGGACATTTATGTAAGGCCACATTTTATAGTTGGCTAAACTAGGAAGTGATCTTTCACCAAGTCCCTGCCCGTCTCACTTCATCCCACCCCACATTCAGTTCAGGGGAGAGAACTGCCTTCCTGATGATTTCCTTGTTTCTCTTTTATGCCTAGGTGGTTTTTGTGTCATTTCGGCCAGTCTCTAGTCCACGTCATTCAGGTGGTCATTGGCTACTTCGTGATGCTGGCTGTAATGTCCTACAATACCTGGATTTTCCTTGGTGTGGTCCTGGGCTCGGCTCTTGGCTATTACCTAGCCTACCCACTTCTAAGCATGGCTTAGCCAGCCAGAGCAGTGCAGGGCTGGAGAGAGCTGGGGCCTCTCTCTACTTCAGCTACTGTCCAGCCACTTTTTCTTATGATGGCTATTACTTACCTTTCTCCCAGTTCCTAGCAGCTTTGAGCTGAAGCCAGCATATATCCCAGAGCTCAGAGGCCATTGGAGCTGCCTCCCTCTCCAGCCGGCCTGTATAGGGCCCAGGTCTCATGTGGTGCCTTAAGCAAGCAGCTGTGACCAAAGAGAGCTTGGACAGACTAGAATCCAGAGGCAGGATGGCCAGACCAGTGACCACAGCTTTCTGACTCCAAATTAAGAATTTCTAAAGAGCTTAAGGACAGGGATCTGGGTGATGGAGGCCATGGAACCCAGATACCCTCTTTTGCTTTGTGCCTTATCGTCAGGAGCATCCCCCACTGGCCTTGACCTGTTCGGTCTTCAGTCTTTGGGGGACAGTCAGTGCTAGCTCCTTGTTTCTACCTTTCTGCCTTTGGAACACATGAACATTGTCATTAACAAACCAAGATTTTTCCCTTTGAACTCCTGGTTGCAATTTTGCACATTTGTACAAAACAAAATTTCTAATGAAATGATCTCATTGTATTCATGATGGATGACACTGCCTATTCAGTCCTAGCTCCCTTTTCTTGCAGGAAGACTAAAGGATACTGACTAAAGCAGAGAGCCAGGATTCTTACCAAGTTGCTGGCCTGTCTGCTGGGTAGATGGATTCCTCCCATCTAACAGCACTACCTGCAGCAAGAGGTTAGGCTCATGATCAGGGTGCTGGGGAGTTCTCCAGGTCCTTACGTGACCCACTCGTGTGCACCACAGAGAACCGTAATTTGTAACAGTCAGCTTACTACCCCTTATTTATTACTTACCGCTAACTCTTAATGATCTGGTAGGGAAACATGATTCAGTCGTCGAAAGTACTGATTAAGCTGGAGGGATACTGACTGAGGATGCAATGAACAGGCAAACCAAAGCCAGGGCATCTTTAGTGTTCAATGGACTGAATATTTGAGCCTTTTCATTTACGAAAAAAGGAAAGAGCCAGGTGTAGTGATGCACACCTGTAATCCCAGCACCCAGGAGACTGAGGCCAGCTTGGGCTACATAGCATTACAAGCTGGCCTGGGCGATGTAGTGAAACCCTGTCTCAAATACACATACATGAAAGATAATCACTGCTATATACTGTATAAACTGTAGTATCTATGTTCAAGTACCTCATGGGCTCAATGAAAAGATTATTTTAAGCTCTGGGAATTAAAAACATGCATTTGCATTTTAATAAATCTATATTTTTGAACATCTGGTTGTTAGTTTCTCCTCTTTCCAACAGTAAGTGCGCCTGACTCATATATAGCACCACAGGAGCTGGGAGACTGAGGCTAATACTGTAAGAGTTGAAGACAACTCTGAGTGCGGGGAAACTGAGTCCTGAAATGTCATGCCTACAGATAGACACTCCAGAATGCCAACTTGGTCAACATTCTTTGATGTAGCAAGCTATTGAGCATGTGCCTTCTGTAAGAGTAGCTGTCCTACTGATTATAACCCATGTTGGCATGACTGTCAGCAGCAGGTCTTCCCAACAGAAACAACATGAACTTTTAATTGACAATAAGAAATGAGGGTCACAGGAAGTATGGAATGCGGCTCCTTTGGGATTGCTTAGTGCATTCTCCTCATGTACACAGGGGCCTGGAGAGCTGCCCAGTCTCAGGTATGAGATTCCAAGTGTCCAGTGTTCCAGCCATTGGTAAACCCTGACCGGTCTTAGCACCCTCCCTGGGGTACTGCTGGATAGGCATTTTCATGGGTGACTGGCAGATTCCCCAGGTTGGTACTATGTAAATATGGTCCTATTTGAGGACTTTATACTTTTTTTAAAAAATATGTCCTATAGAGTATATGGTTAGACTTAGGCCACCCAATGTCTTCATTTCAACATTCTTCAGCCAGGTCACAAAAAGTGGTACTTGACCCCACTTCATTTTTTTTTTAAACAATTATCTGTGTATGTGACAGTCCATTGTAGTAGTTTAAGTATTAAGCCATTTAATCCTCACTTGAGGGTAGGAACCATCCATCTTCATCTTAGAGATGAGGAAGCTGAGGCATGAGAAGAGCTGCCCACTGAGGAACAGCAGGGCAGAGATGCACTTGTTTCCTCATCCGCTCAGATGAGGGCAGAGGCCACACAGCCCATGGTGTACAGAAGTCAGCTCAAGACTAGAGATGAGGCTGTGCTGTGTTTTAACCACAATGGGTGGAAATTCTCAGATTTAGGGGTGGGGCCAGGAGCCTTTTTTGTTTTTTTAATTCAGTGCTGGGATCAAACTCAAGGCCTTGGAAATGCTAGGCAGGTGCTCCACCACTGAGACACGGAGCCCTAGGGCCTATATTCCTATCAAGCAGCACTAGCTTCTTCCCTCTGTGCACCCAGTGACAGGCAAGGACAGTGGACTAGCTAGGCTCTTGAGTCATCCACGTGGGATGTGAATTCCTGTTCTGCTGCTAGCTATGTAACTTTGCCCATCTAAGCCTCAGTTTCCTCCTCTATACAATAGGGGTAAGAGTGTCTTCTGCAGGGGCTCTTGGAGATGAGACAATCTGGGTGCACTGTCAGCCAGCAGTACCTATTTGTTACATGACAAAGTTTAATACACAGTCATTGTTGCTGCTTCCTGGACCCATGTGTGGGAGACAGGAACAGCTTGCAAGGGTAATGGCCAGATGCAATGGAACTCGGAATCCTGTCTTATAAACATTTTATTTGTTATTTTTATTTTATGTGTATGAGTGTTATGCCTGCACGTGTGTAAGTGCACCCGTGTTGTGTAGTGCAGTGGAGGACAGAAGAGGGCATCAGATCCCCTGGAACTGGAGTTATGGATGGTTGTTAGCCACCTTACGGGTGCTGGGAATTGAACCTGGGTCTTCTGCAAGAATAGCCAGTCCTCTTAACTGCTGAGCCATCTCGCCAGTCCCCTTATAAACATTTTAAATCATGGAATATTTTTGTTAGAATTATTTTATATTTTGAGACTGGGTCTCCCTGTAGCCCCAGCTGCCTGGAACTCAGTTTGTAGACCAGGCTGGCCTCGAACTCAGAGACCCACCTGCCTATGCCTCCTAAGTGCTGGGATTCACAGCATGTGCCACCATGCCCAGCTTAGAATTATTCTCTTTGAAGACTGATTCTATGGTCTTTGGAAGACCCTAGAATAAGTAAATGGCCACAAATATTTTCTCATTGCTGTTCTTTGCATCAATCCCAGCCCCTAAGGACTGAAAGCTGCTCTCAAAGTGAAGAACCCCTCAGGTGCCATGAACAGCAGATATTAAGGATGCCCTCCCCTTCCCTGCATGGCTCATTAACCTGTAGGATCACCTATAGAAGCCAGTACAGGACAGGAGTGGTCCTCAGATAACCACCATGGTCCTGAGCCTTATGCAGCTAGAGTGAGCTGGGACTGCAGCATGGTGACTCTTTGAAAGCCATCAAATTCAGAGTTAGGTGCTGAGGGGAATATATCACTACTTTAGTGCACATTAACTGACCCAACTGCAACTCCTACCCTTAAGATCCCAAGGAGCACAGACAGCCCTGAAAACCAAATTCAGTTTCTCCCCAAGAGCCCAAGTCAAGTTTTATTATAGACATTTATTTCAGTCATGTTAATTTCAAATACTCATTGACTTTTTGTGTAAGATTTAAGGCAGAGACAAAAGATAGATGTGCTGAGCCATAGGCCAAGTCAGTATGATCTCTCAGTTCTCCAAGGAGGCCTCTCCCCAGGTGACAGGCTGTGTTGCTGCAGCACAGGTGAGCCCTGGGAGGGTGGAAGAAGGAGGGCTCACAGGTCAGTCTTGCAAGTGAATGAAAAGAAAAGCTTGGAGAGAGGGCAGGACATTGTGACTGGCTGCAGGCAAGTCTTCCTCCCAGACCTTCCTCCAACTGAGATTCCCAGGCAGAACACAGGGTACTCAACCACCAGCCCTGCAGACACAGTCACAATCCTCTTCACTAGGTCAAGTGAGGGCTCAGACGGCAGCTAATTCAGATGGAGTATGTGGGTGTCCTCAGAATGTTTAGTTTGACCTCACCCTGAGGCTTGCCTAGACTGAGGCCAGCTGTGCAAAATCATGCTTAGGGAAGGGTTGGGAGAGAAACTTGTGCACCCATTTCCTAGGTCTTCATCCCAGCCAGTCAATGTCATTGTCATCATCATCATCTCCAAAAAGGGGTGTTGGGGGCGGGCGTCCTTTCATGCTCTGACAAAACAGAAAAGAGAGGTCAGTCCTCACTTGTCCCTGCCCTGGTGGCGTCCCACCTATGAGGGGAAATCGTCCAGTGTCTGTCCTGACTCTGATTGGAAAGGAGATACATTAGAAGACAGACCCTGTGGCCAGAGAACTGGAGCATCTAGATAAAACTGAAGACAAAGCAAGCAGAGAGGAAGGCCATCTTTCAACAGAGACAAAAGAACAACTTTGTTTGGGATTTTTGTCATTTATTTGTGAAGCACGTGTGTTGATTTGACAGATATGCCTCTTTGTGATAACTTATACATTTCATATGGAAAAAGAAAGGTCACTGAGGAGAAATGGAATAGGAGAAAAGAACAGAAGCCAAGCAGCCCAAGAGAGGAGAACGTGGGAAGATGACAGGTTGAGAGAAATACAATCCCATTCAAAAAGGGGTTCTCATGGCCTGACAGGCTCTGATGTGACCTAATCATTTAAAAGCCAAATTTAATTCAGAGGCTTATCCACATTCTCAAGTGGAGAATCCCAAGAGATAATGAAAGCCCACAAACACAGGGCCCAGCTTCCTACCACCCTGCTTCCACTGGCACCACCCATGCTCCTTTTAACCAGGGGGAGATAAAAGGGATTCAAGGGATATTAGGATCTCTAAGTGTCCCAGCCAAATGCCCCTATACTAAAGGCTCAAGTCCCCAGCTTGGTGCTGTTGGGAGGTAGTAGAATCTTAAAAGATGGAGCCCACTAAGAGGTCTCAGGTGATTAGAGGTGTGCCCTTGAGGGGAGAGAAGGACCCCAGCCCCTCCTTTCATAGTCTTTTACTTCCTGACCATGAGGAGAACGGTTTTGCTCCATCACATGTTCCTACCATGATAACACTGCCTCACCATAGGCCCAAAGTGATGGGGTGAATCTGTCATGGACTGAGACCTCCAAAAGTATGAGCCAAAATAAACATTCACCCTTTATAAATTATCTCAGGCATTCTGTGACAGTAACAGAAACTGACTAACACAATGATTAGACCTTCTGGCCTTTCTCCTCTGGTTTGGTAGGAGACAAATCGCATGGTAGCAGCAGAAATGGATGCAAGAGACAAATAGCTCTGTGAGCTACTGCTGACCAGGACTGTATTTAAAGTCTGGGCATCAATTAAGTCATCTTTAAACTCTGACAGTGCAGAACGTAAGTGTAGCCCATAGCTTCTGTTTTGTTCTGGCGAAGGCTCTGACTTTATATTTACCAGTCATATAACCTGAGTTACATTATATAATCTTCCTGAGCCACATTCCTCTGATCTATGGAAGAAGATTGCCTACCTCACTGGGTTAACAGAAGGTTAAATGAATGTGAAATAGTTTCCTGAATACCCAAGAAATAAATGTTCACTTGGTGGTAATGGTAATAATACCATTAATATGCCTCTCATCATTTGGGATACTTGTCTTTTCTTTCCCCCCTTTTCTTCTACATAGAATTTATAGTTAGTACTCAATGCAAACTTGATTCTTGGGAAGAAAGGCTACTAGAAGGGCACTCTTCCTCCAAAGGGAGGTAGGCAAGAGGGAAGGGGCTTGTACACCTGAGCTGGTTCCAGATGCCATTGCCTTTTGGAAAAAAAGTAAAATCCATTCTGGGTTAATGGATGATAGACGAAGGGATGGGATTTGCCCTCATTCAACTTCTCATTTCTGTCCTGGAGGTAAACTAAGCCTAAAGCTCCTCTGTGTCCTCCACATGTATTTCAGGCCAGTGAAATTCCCATGATGTAGCCAAAATGGTCTGGTGTCAGTACAATGGAAACAGTAAATGCATGAGCCAGGGCTCCAGTCTGGCTCTGTCAGCAACTTCCTTTGCTAGCCTTCAACCTCACACTCTATAACATTAGGCTATGCTTTCAGTACTGAACCATCTGTAGCCCAGGAGAAGTAGGCGAAGTGAGCAAAAGCACTCAGAAATAAGTGGCCTAACAGGAGCCTGAGCTTTAATCCTTATTCTACCATTGGCTTCTAGCTAATATCCTTCTGAACCTGTTTCTTTGTCTGGGGATGAGGATGCCCAACAAGCTAATCTTCAAATTCCTTCCTACCTTCCCTCACTTTAAGTTAACAGAAATAACAGTTCTCTTTCAAAAGTAAAGTGGCAGCTGGCCATCTCCACTGTGCTTACAGAGCTGGCCCCTCTGGGCCCCAAGCTTATTCCCACAGGGTCCTGTACACAAAGTCCAGGGAATAGGCCACCAACAGATTCCTTTTCTCTTCTCTGAGCCTGCAGGGAAGAGCCCCCAGGTAGGGGTGTGAAGATTTGGTAGAGCCTGAGATTTCCTTACCACCTCGTCTTCATCCTCCTCCTCAGGCTGGGCTTTGGGCCTTGGAACTTTCAGAATTGCCCCTTTAAATAGTTCATCCTCTTCATCCCCAGAGAGACTTAAAGAAAATCAAGTCACAGGAAATGTTAGTTTTTGCCCCAGGTCACAGCGCCCACCAGCTATGAGGATCATAGCCCTGAGACCCAATCTCTTCCTAACCTTGGGTTAGCCCTCCACAGTCTACAGTTACAGTCTCCAAAAACTAATAAATCAGACCCATCACTCTTCTGCTTAAATCCTCCACTAGGGTCTTGTACTCAGATAAAATCTAAGCTTTTACAGTGACAAAATATCACATATCTTGGTCCTTCTTAGTTTTCCAACTACAGCTTAACATCACTTGTCTCCTATTTCCTACTTCCTGTAATCCTCCTTTTCATTCGTCATGATGTGTGTCATTGTGTCTCATCCCCGTCTCTCACCCCCACTCCCAGCTTTTGCATGTGCTACTCTCTCTTTAGTCTTATTTTGTGGCTCTCAGTATGGATGGCTTCTTGTCCTTTTTGGATCACAGTATGAATATTACTTCCTCCAGTCCCTTCCCTAACCACCTATTTAATGCCGACTCCTCCTTCTTTGATGCTAGCACTGTTTCTTCTGTTAGTACTTTCCCTGCTGTTCTAATATGTAAATATGTATTTGTCTTCCCCTCTGGACTGTGAGCTCCTCAGACTCCTAAACCTTACCTGCTTTGCCCACTACCAGGGAGCCTGACACAGAGCCCTCTATGTAGCAGTTATTGCTGAATAAATGAATGAGTAAAATAGCCAGTGTCATTTGCCAACCCTGGAAAAAAGAGATGGCTTCTATAGACAGCCACCCTGTCCCTGCTGCTGTGCTCAGAGGAACATACCCACAGTGCTGAGAGTCAAGGCTGGGTCTCAGGGCTGCTCTTGCAGCTGGAGAAGCAAGCTCTACGCCTGACAGCGCCACACAAGGACCAGCAGAGGTAGCGACACCTTCATCTTCCTTGAGCTCTGGAGACTGAGGCTCTCCTCCTGGGCTTTCCGGGCCTAAGGCTGGTGGCTCTCCCTTCTCAGGGTCTGGAGTCAGTGACAATCTCCTGGAGCTTCCTTGTGGTGGGCTATCTGGGGCTACTTCCCTGACATGCACTTCTTCCAATGGGTTATTGGGCTGCACTGCTGTTGGGCCAGCAGGAAGTATCTCCTCACACTCAGAGTCCATAATTACAGGGCCTGGAGGCTCAGGCGGGACTGAAGTTGGGGGCCCCAGGACTCTGTGGGATGGAGTATAAGCTCGCTTAGGTGGAAGGGAACTGCTGTTGATTTCTGAAGGCATCTTTGCTTCTGAAGGCTCCTCTTTCCTTGTCTGCACATCATCTTGAGGTGTAGGGACAGCCTGTGGAGGCAGTAGAGTGGTCTCCCCTATTACGTGGTCTGATAGAACCTTGGGAGCCTCCTGCCTTTCCCCACTTGAGGGTGCTGGAGATAGCCCAGGAGTGGCTGGGTCGGGATGCTCCTGGGAAGGTCTCTGAGGTTCCTCCTCTTCCTCCTCACTGCTGCTCTCTCTTTGCTCTTCCTCCTGCTGGTTCAATAGCTGTAGAGTCACCATCTGTTCAAAAACCAAAGAGGAGATGAGCACCAAAAGAAGACAGCAGGCATTGATAGGTCTTCAGTCCTCAGAACCACAACTGCTCCCTAGTTCAGATGACTGTGCTTCTCCCTTTCAGAAGAGACTGCCACACCCATCCCATCACATATCATTTCAGGTATCTCTATCACTGCTGAATGGTCTTGAGTTCAACTTTTTGTCTTTTTGAGACAGGGTCTCCCTGTAGCCCCAGCTGTCCTGGAACTCACTATGTAGACCAGGCTGGCCTTGAACTCACAAAGATTCGACTGCCTCTGCCTCCCAAGTGCTGGGAATAAAGGTGTGCACCACCATGCCTGGCTCCATGTGTAACTTTTTAAGCATGAGGGCTTAGAAGGTAATTAAACAAAATACCCACTCCAAGGAAACAATCCACAGCTTCCTGGCTATACCTTGATTGTACTCATGATGGTCCCCAGAATGGTCCTGCCATTGTAAGATTCCTCCAGCTCAAACTCTCCCCTCAATGACTGGAATACCTGGTTCATGATCTTCTTGACCTGTGCCGAGATCAAAAATATATGCTACCAAAATCAGGTCATTAGGAGATACACCGAAATTTCAGTTAGAACTCTACAGAGGGATACTGCTGGTCAGGAATGGCAACACTGAGAGCTGCCACTGAGAAGAGGAAAATAAATGACAAACATGTTTTGACAGATGGGCTAGCCACAAGAACTCCCTGTCAGGAGCAGAACAAGCTATGGCATATGTTCAAAACTACTTAAAGACATTTTCTGATACTGTCTTCCAACTATGAGCACCACAGACAGCTGCTGTGGCCTTAGTCACAGGGATTAGTGCTGCTGGATTTTGGGCACAGCCTCATTCTCCAATTCTCCTAGGATTTAGGAGCACTTTCTGTATCTGTTGAAACCAGAAGAAGAGGGGTCCCTTTGGGGCTTGCTACCAGAATGATAGGTTCTAAAGGGTGAGGTTTTGTGTGTGTGTGTGTGTGTGTGTGTGTGTGTGTGTATGTTTGGTTTGGTTTTTAGTTTTTTTGAAACTGGGTCTCCCTGTAGCCCCAGCTGGCCTGGAACTCACTATTTAGACCAGGCTGGCCTGGATCTCACAGATCTGCTTGCCTTTGCTACCAGGTACTGGAACTAAAGGAATGCACCACTATGCCCGACTAAAGGGTTAGTGTTTAAGTCTGGCAAGTGGTGCATCAAAAAAATTAGAAGAAAACAGCCAACAAAACATGATGGCTATATGCTTTCTGAATTCCTGACCAGCACATTAAATGCCTTAATGTGATATGGTTTGCTGCTGCTTTGAAATGTCAGCTCACCTTCTCTGAGGGGTCAGCAGCATCTCTGCCCCTAGGCAGCTGGGACTTATTCCTCTCCAGTTGCTGGATATACTCTTCATTCTGTGCAGTGAGAGCTGTGACTTGGGCCTGGAGAGCTGAGCACTACAAAATGAACAGACTGGTTGTGGCCCTGGGAACCTGGATGACTGACAGCCAGAGAACCCACACAGAGAACCATTCTAAACATCAAGTCCTGATCTCATAGGTCTGCTGGGCTCAGCCCCTCAGCCCCCGCCACAGATCTGCTGATTCAGATCACTAATTCCTCATCACTCAGCTCAGCTTCATACTTCCTTCCCATCAAGGTTACTTGACTTGTTCCTAATCAGGTCAAGAATGTAATGAAAACAAGGGGTGTGGATAAGGGCACTAGTAACATACAAATAATCAGCAACCTATTCACCTACCATACTGCCACCATACCTCTGAGTCAAAGGGCTTCAACAAACTGCCCTCTAGGTAGGGGACTTTGATAGCATGACCCTAAGTCCTCTCCTAGCTCCCTCCTTTCCATACTCCAGGCTCTACCCATCTACTATACCACAGCTACTTGTCTTTGGCTCTGCTCAAAGGCCTCCTTTGGGACTCCTTCCCAGCTCCTCTAGGTACTTCCTCTTCTGGGCCTCACAGCACCTAACTGCTTATCTTTGTTTCTCATTCTTGACTATGAGAGTCTTGAGGGCAGAGTTCTGTTTGTATGCCCTTTCTCTAATACTGTGGCTGAAACACAACTGACACTATAAATATTTGCTTAGTGGATGAAAGATCAAATAATAACAGGAAGCAAGTCCCAGAACACTGGTGCTGTTTTTTTCTTTTTCCAGGTCACTGACTTGTCACCCTATATAAGTATGTAAAAGATAACTGACTAGAAGTTACACAAGCATGGCTGTGTTTTCTAGCTATTAATATCATCTAGGCTCAAAACAATGGACAAGAATCAAACAGCCTGAGGCCTTGTATTAACTAGGCTGCTTAAGCTCTCAGACTCAGGGAAAGAACTACCTTGTCCTGAAGGCATGACAGCTTCTGCTGGTGGGCATCTCTCTGTGCGCACACCTCCTGGTACTGCTGCAGGTGCTGATCCTTCGCAGAGGCCAGCAGATGCTCACACTTTGCTTCCCACTGGTTTTGGAGCTCAGCCTGGGCTAGAGACAGCTGCCAAGAGAAAGAATGGCCATGTATGTTGGGGGGACAGATGGTTCCTGCTGCAGCAAGGGAAGCCCATTCTCCTTAAGATGTTAAAGACTCTCCACCCATTTAGGTAGAAAATAACTGTTTGAAAGATTTTAATTACTTTGAAAGTAAATATTCCCTTTTTTCCCCCTTTCCTCCCTCCCCTCCTCCCCACCATGTACAGACACTCAAGCCCACACAGAGGATGGAGCTTCATTGGATGTCTATCATTCTCTGCCTTATTCCTTGAGACAGGATCTCTCACTGAACCTGGAATTTGGCTATCAACAAGCAAACCTCAGTAATCCTTTTGTCTCTGCTGGTCACATGTGGCCATACCCAACTTTTTACTTAGTGGTGGGGATTCATACTCAGGTCCTTGTGCTTGTGTAGGAAGTACTCTTACCTACTAAGCTATAGCCCCAGCCCCAAAGTCAGTGTGATTTTTAAATGTAGGAAGAAAGACATCATTGGTCATCAGGATTTCAAAAGTTTTCAAAAGATTTCAAAAAAGGTTTTCAAAAAAGGATTTCAAAAGCAGTCTGGAACCTTAGAGGACCCTAGAGTATAGGGAGGGCCATAAAGTAATCATTACTTTTTCAGTCCAGACTCTAAATTTTATAGATTCAGAAGCTTCTTTTTGCCAAAATTCCCAGATCAAATCAAGGGCACAGTGCATTCTAAGTAGAAGGACATACATACAGATTTTAAACCCAGAATGGGAATGGTTGCCACCAAAGGGACTAGAGATGGAGCTATGACCTGCTACTGTCCTTGGCATCCTTTTCTGATAAATGAATCTTTTCAAGAGTGACAATATGATTTGAGGGTGGTATCTGACAGCTGAGAACTTTGCATATTTGGATTTTATTGGTTGGCTAATGACTGTTTTCACTGTATAGCCCAAAGCTGGTTTTTATTTCACATAGTAACCCAAGCTAACCTTAAGCTTGCTTTGTATTTGCAATCCATCTACCTAAGTGCTGGGACTACAGGCATGTACCACCACAACTGACAGAATGTTTTTTGTAAAGAGATTTTTCTCCATACACACACAAATGAGTGTACATAAAATTGTGGAAGCTGAATAAGATCTGTCTAACAATGCTATGCTATTAATAGCAACAAGAAGAGGGAGCAGGAGAGGCAGCCCTGTGCTGCCACGTGAAGCTGGAATTCTTTTTTTTTTAAATTATTTATTTAATAACCATATCATAATTAGAAGAAGCATTTCATTACAACAGCATTGACATATTCAATAACAATTTCCAGAGCTAAGAAGCATCTCTTTCAAAATTGGTTGTAAATTTTTAGGTTTACAGTTGAATTGATACAGTTATACAATATTGTACTCCATATAACCCCTATAAGACATAAAATTAAATGAGGTTTTAAACTTTAAAAAAGATCTCCATTTCATTATTAAAATACAGTTTCATACAGAAAAATTCATTTTTAATACAATTGACACTACGATGCACATGTGATCTCAGGTGCAGAATTTTGCATGAGTGCCATCACCAGGGTGCAAAAATGTTTCTGTCACTAAGTAGAACTCTCTTGTACTGGTTAGTCACATCACTCTACCTCATCCCTGCCACCTGGCAACCATTAGTCTGCTTTCTATTGTATAGTTTTGTTACTTTGAGGGTGTTATTATATACATAGAATTGTGTGGTATGTAGCCTTTATTATTGTTGTTGCAGTTTTATATTGAACTAAACTTAATTTTTTAAAACTAAACACAGCTTTATACAACTTTTATAAAATGAAATTCAAGTCTTAGGACTAAGCAATGAGTCTCCAAAATCATAAAGTTGTTTGTAGCAGGAGTTAAAGCAGTGGTAATACTTCACCATTGTAAAAATGTCATAGAATCCAAATCACAACTGGGATTCTTAGTGAATCAAGTGTTTTGTCTTGCACAACACGTTTGGTCAGTTTTAAGATAAAATTCCTTTATACATGTTGAAAAAAAAAAGAGATTTTTCTCTATATTTTACTTACAAAATTCAATACTAACTAAACTTTCAAAGAGGAAAAGATTTTTGGTTTGCCTCTGGCTCTCCTGCATATATCTAGGTTACCTTTCCCATTATTCTCCAAGGTATCAGCTTTAAGAAACATCTTCCTAAACTGTAAAGTGGAAGCTAGAAGTTGTTCTGGGTCCTACACAACCTCCCTGTGTTTCCAGGGTGCTTCAGGCGCCCATTACCTGTTCTGCAGCTGCTTGGTCTGTGGACACTCGAGCCTTTTTCAAGAGGTGCCGAAGTTTGTCCAGTTCCTCCTGGTATGACTTTCGAATCTCCTCCATCTCCTCCTCGGCCTGGCAGCGCTCTTGAGCTGATCTCTTTTTCCTCTCTGAGAGGTTCTTAGGAACAAGAGAACTACCATCAATTCTAACTGGCTAACA
Source organism: Nannospalax galili (assembly GCF_000622305.1). Lineage (NCBI taxonomy): Eukaryota > Metazoa > Chordata > Mammalia > Rodentia > Spalacidae > Nannospalax > Nannospalax galili. The sequence goes on along the minus strand of NW_008338996.1, from coordinate 10,211,583 downwards.
GAGGGAAATGGGGACAGTGGTGGTCCCTGACTTCAATGGGTCTTTATTCCATTTCTGGAAAAGGTTCCTCTTTTAGATTTTTTCCTTTATATTTTCCCCTTTATATTTAATATCCTTGCTACTGAGTGAGATAAACCATGACAAAGAGAAGGCAGACAACAGATTTAATACCATTCTTTTAAGTGCTGGGAACATCCTAACTTTGGTGCAGGTACCAGAAAGCAGAAACATCTTGCTAGTGAGAAACTAAATGGACATACTCTCTTTGGATGGTAATTCTGTGAAACTCTACAAATTGTAACTTCTGTTAAGAAGCAGTAAGTCATATTCATAAAGACTGTGTTACAAGATAGCCACTGCAATGGTATCTATAAGAAGGAAAAGCTGAAAAACAGCTCAAAGATCAGAAGGAACTGGTTTAAAAAACAAACAACAACAACCACAACAACAACAAAAACTCCAGACTAGGGAGATGGCTTAGTGGGTAAACCACTTGCTACATTAAGTGGTTCAAACCCTCAGAATCCATCTAAGACCAGACATGGTCTCAAGGTTCCTATGGCAAGGTAGGAGGTGGACAAGAGCATCCTTGGAAGCTCGAGGGCCAGCTAGCTTGGTGTATAGCCCAGTGAATAAGAGACCCATCTGAGACAAACTGGAAGGTGAGTACTGACACCTAAGGTTGTCCTCTGACTTCCACACATGTGGAGTCTCTGTCTTTCTTTCATACATACACAGATAAAGTATTTTTTTTAAAGGACTAAGAATGTTAAACACTTGGTTTATTTTTATTTTTGTGTATAAGTGTATTGCCTGCATGTATTTGAGTGCACCCATGTGGTGCAATGCTGCGGAAGTCAGAAGAGGGCTTTGGATTCCCCTGGAACTGGAGTTAAGGACGGTTCGTAGCCACCATGTGGGTGCTGGGAACCGAATCTGGGTCCTCTGCAAGAGAAGTCAGTGCTCTTAACTGCTGGGTCATCTCTCCAACCCCCAGATAAAGTTTTGGTTTTTTTTTTTTTT